>NC_027751.1:18014387-18034573 GCF_000695525.1 Brassica oleracea var. oleracea | reverse complement strand
TTAATAGCAGATATAAGATCCTCGAACCTCTCCAGATGGTCCATAGTATGCTAGTGAGATAACCACGAGTGTGTAGTACTGTGGCTTCAACTCGAAATCCCTCTGAATAGTGGGAGGACGAATGGCTGATCGGTTTGTGTAGAACTGATCTGGACGGGTGTAGTCAGCCAACGTTCTGGTTCGAGCAGCCTCACCTACAGGTAGAGTGGCTCCTGTAGCATCAGTATCGGACTCAGGGATTGCAGCCCCCTGAGCATATATCCTCTGACCTGCTGCCTTACGCAGATGACCCTCCTGGTCATGCAGGTTTCCTCTGTCATCTCGTACAAGTATCAAAGTAGCAACCATGTCTTGCGGCTCAGTATCGATCGATGTTAGGATTGTAGTATCGATTGATGTCGGATGGAAGATGTCGGTCGACGGAAGATGAGTGTCTTCGGTCGATAGTGGTGAGCGAGTATTGGTCGACGAGACTAGTGTTTGGGTCGACGGTGGTTGACAGAAATCGATCGATGAACAGGTGGTGTTATCGATCGATGAGAAGCGTGCTTCTTTGCAGATTGAATGCTCCAAGCTTGCAGGATCTGGTGAGAACAGTAGTTGAGTTTCCTCGTTGCTTCTAGTACTGCTGGGCATGTACATGAAAATCCAAGAAATAAATTTATTTTAGAAACTTAACAAAAATTAAATCAATAGGCGATCAAAGCTACCCGGCAGCGGCGCCAAATATGATATCACTCAAATTACCTCAATTGCAGTACTTAGGGATCGAATCCACAAGGAGCTAGAGAACCTAATGAATCTAATATGATTTGTTAAGTAGGATGTTTTAAGATTTAAAATGTAAATTTGCATTTTTGTTGAGCAAGTAATTGCTCGATTGATTGGTTCAGGTTTTGGTGCTTAAAAGGAAATAGCTAGACTTAGGGTTTTTATTCAGGAAACTTGGGATTATAATCCTACAGATGCCTAATGAGTTGCATGCATGATAATGTAAAGCTCAACTGTCAATTCAACAAGTCCATCAGCTATCGCATGTTTGAACTCGTCTATTAACTAGATCCAATGACCCAAACAGATGTGTTCGATCAATAGCAGTGTCGATTGATAATCCTGTAGGGATATCGGTCGATACACCTTTCGCTCCGTCGATCGATTATCCAATATGAACATCGATCGACGAGTTAAGCTTTATGCGCGGGTTGAATGGTAGCTTACTAAGCTCACTAGATCAGCTCTCGCCTTACTCTTAGCAAGAAACTTAGCTCAGTTAGAATGTTGTCAGGATGATCGATCGACGCGTTTCTAGTTAAACTTTATTCACGGGTTGAATGATGCTTACTAAGCTCACTAAATCAGCTATCGCCTTACTCTTAGCAAGAAACTTAGCTCGGTTAGAATGTTTTCAGGATGAGAATGAAGCTATCGCATTTATCTATCAATCCAAGGGCAAGTTCTAGGTAGCTAATCTAGAAACAGGCATTAATGACAATCCTAATGACTATTATCACAACTCAGCCCTTCATTTGAATAGCAAATAGATATTAATGAAGTTCCAATCACAAATTAAAACTTTGGATCTTCTCTCCAATCTATCACAATCCTAAAACCATTTGCTGAAAGTAATAAAACTAAAGACACAGAAAAGTACCCTTTGCCTCTAACATGGTGGCAAAGTTTATATAGTTAGGTTAAAACTCGTCAGGGGTAATTAATCTTGTAAATTGGTGAAGACTTGGGCTTCAAGTCGGTTGTGACCAAACGGGCTTTCTGCACGCTTCGCTGTCGATCGATGTTCAAGTGTGAACATCGATCGATATTCCTCCTCCAATATCGACCGATGGTCAAGCTCGATGGTCATCTCGGGTGCTTGCTCCAAATATCTCCAAAATGCTCCAAAATCATCACTTATCTTCAAATCACTCCTGATCCTATAAATATAATAAATAGACTCTATAATATAATAATAGATAGTAAAAACACCTATAAACCATAGACAAAAATGAGTCAAATCCATGGTCTATCAATCTTCTAACACATCTCACTTCGATCTCACTCTCCGATGAGCCAAGCTCCCTCCAATAGATTGTGAACGATTGATTTCTCCATTCCTTCTCCTCCTCTTTGATCTATCACTCCTTCTTCGATAAGGTGCAAGACGTTTCTTGGTACCCTCTTATCTGGATTAAAAAAGGTATTCCCAAACACAACTCTCTTGCGTGGTTAATGCTACTTGATAGAGGCCCTACTAGGGATCACCTCATCTCTTGGGGAATCCAAACCGATCCTCTTTGTCTACTGTGTAACAGAGCCAACGAATCGAGGGATCACCTCTATTTTGATTGCTCTTTCTCTACATCGGTCTGGTCACACTTCGCAAGTCGGCTTCAGATCAACTTCTCCTCCTCTGATTGGGAAGACGTAACTCACTCTCTCCTCTCTGACCACTTCAAGACATCACAAAAACCTCTCTTATCTCTCCTGGCAAGCTACAGTGTAGGAGCTTTGGTGGGAGCGCAATGAAAGACTCCATAGAGGGAAATACCGATCGCATGATCTGTTGTGCAGAAAAATATATACCCTCATCAAAAATAAGATTTCTTCTCTCCGGCCTGATAACAATCTCCTTGCCAGCAACCTTATGCAGCTATGGTTCTCTTTCTCTCTGGGGTCTAACTAGAAGCCAACTAGGGTTCTTCACAAAATCCCTCTCGTTACGGGAACTAGAAGCGTCTACGATGGGAACTTCAATTTCACGAGCTACGTTTCTTAAATTTTAGTGGGTCTCATTATTGGTTTCTTATGGGCTGGTTCTCTAATGGGTTTTAGTGGGCTATTTATTTTTTCTAAAATTGGCTTGTAACCACTTTTGCTACCCTTTTTAATTTAATGCACGAAAATGTTCAAAAAAAATACTCCAGTGATAATATTTTTTCTATTGCTGAAAAAAGCAAACTTTTATAAGGTGAAAAAATGTTGGAGATTGATTGCCCCATCTTATTTAAGATCCAAAGAAAATTCGTCTCAAAATAGCTCAACAACTGTCCGAAGAAGATTAATTCGATCTTCAGCTTATAACCTCAAATGCTCATTTCAAGAGAAGACTCATTTTGTATAAAGTTCAATCACATTTTTAGGATAGAAAACTATGTACATATCAAAAGATCATTGTTAATTATATTGAGCTAAATAAAGTCATACGAACTTGCAAAAAGGTCTAACTTTTTTTAAATACATTTATGACGCATGATTCACAGTTCAAATGCTAGATATGGGAGATGTTAGGGAAATAGACATATTCCTGCATCAACAGATTCCAAAGATCCCGATCGTATATGCACACATGAACTGTGCAATTTATACAAGACATTCAATTAATTCAAGTTTATTACACGAATTGATTAAATCCGATTTTACATACATTGACCAATTTCTATTAGTTAAAGATAACGAATTTCGACATGTCAATTAAAATTTGTTTACTTGTCGATTAAAGAATTCTACATAACCTTTTACGTTTAAAATAATAAATAGTTAATAAAAATATCATTTTAAATTGGAGAGAGAGAAGAATTGAACACATGTTTGAGGGAGATCAGAGCAATAACTCATTCGAATATCAACCACTACTACGCCAAGCCCAACTCATTGTTTGTTCTCTCCATGAGTTTGTTTCAATACTAATGAATTATCTGTTTTAGCAAAAAACCTAATAAATATTCCGTTCTTATTATATTTATTAGTAAATGCATCCAACATAATAAAATAATATAACAAAATATTCAAATTATTATTAGAATGTATTCATATAAAAATTCTTAGCTTCTGTATACACTAAGAAATCTTCCCAAATATGTATTATATATTAGAAATTATTTGAAATTTGCAAAAAGATATTTATACATTTTCAGAGAAAATCTTTTATACATGTGTCATCAAGATTTTCTCTGAAACTGTATAAATATTTATTTTTGCAAATTTCATATAATTTCTAATATATAATACATATTTGCGAAGATTTCGTAGTGTACAGATGCTAAGAATTTTTATATGAATACATTCTAATATATAATTTGAATATTCTGTAATGTCATTTTATTATGTTGAATGCATTTATTATAATTTATTGATAAATATAGTGAGAATGAAATATTCATTAGTTTCTTTTTTTTAAACAGAAAAATATTCATTAGTATAGATACAAACTCATACTGATGGAGAGTAAAACAATGAGTTGGGTTTGGGTAGTGGTTGATATTTGAATGAATTAATGTTCTACCTTCCCCTAAATTTGTGTTTGATTCCCCCCCCTCCCCCACTAATTTAAATGATCTTCTTACTACTTATTTATAATTTTAAACATAAAAAGCCACATAGGATTCTTTAATTAACAGGTCATAATCCATTATCTTTGACTAACGAAAAATTGGTCAATGTATGTAAAAACCTGGATTTAGTCATTTCGTGTCTTAAATTTGAATTAATTGAAACGTTTTTGTATGAATTCGCACAGCTCATGCGTGCATATACTGATCGAGACCGTTGGACTCTATTGATGTAGGAATATGCCGATTGCACGGAGATTTATACTTGTATTCTTACTCATTTCTTAGCTTTAGTTTCTTTGTAATTCTCTGAGAACACATTTAATAAAAAAAGACTCTCAATTCTTATTCTCTTATTTTGTGCTAAGCTTGTTATTGATTAATCTTGACCTGGTATACTCAATCAAGATTTACATCCACCATTTGGTGCTAAAGTAGAGGGATTCCAATCAAGAAGATTCTCTTTAGCGCACAAAATGTACCTCACAAATAATGCATACGATGAAAAATACAACAAGAAACCAGATTTCAATCGTGTCACCACAAACGACTATCGCTAATAACATTTCAAGTCATGCATATGAAAACTGCAAATGAGAAACATGCATAAAAATGCAAAACATAGTCAAATTTGAATGAGACTGACTGAAAATTCAATCATACATGAATTTCCTACCGAGCTACAATATCTTTTAAATTAATTATCTCAATGTGTAAACTGGAAAGATGAAACGTTCACACAATTTTAGAAGTTATCTCGGTCACAAGCAGTATGTCAAACTTGCATAGATTTTAGAAATTATCTCAGCCCCATATGGACCAATTAACGATCCCAAAAGACATTTAACACACAAATTATCAAAGACTTCCCACTGAAAGCTTAAATACAAATGCCACAAGAATTCAAACCAGATGATGCGGCTGATTTTACCGGTCATGTAGCTCACACACTAGTTCATATATTAAAAAATAATAATCATGATCTATGAATGTATGACAAACCCCAAGGGCTTGTATGAGTGAAAATTTTAATCGCCATAGGCCAAACCCATTTCGACAAAAGTGAGAAGGATGTAGGATATTGTCAATTGTTCTTGGAGGAACATGCAGCTCACTCAAATGGCTCTCTCAATTATATGAGAACTTGATTGATAACCTCAGCAAGATTTTTACCACTTCCATCAAGAACTACACAATGTTTGTGGAGAAAAGAACATCTGATAGCAACTTTTGGAATCTATAAAAAAGACGTTATGGGCCCTTACACAAATTCATCGATGTGTTTTAATCCATTATTTCTAACATTATTGTAAGTGAAGAAGAAGGAATCGTCGCCCTTTGCCATGGTTTATGGCACAAGTCTTGTTTTCTCTCCCGGATACTAAACAACCCATAAACAATCAAAGACACTCTTTACTTAACTAATGGGTAATCTCTGGTGAGAAGCACGTTTCTTCAGATCAAAAAATCTATATGCATCTTTTCTACACATAATAATCCGGCAAGTTCTTATATCACCAACATCATCATCAAAATCATGGCGTTGAACGGAGAAAGAGACATTGAACAATTTTGGGTTATCTTTCTTAACCAATATCTTTAGTTGTGACTTTGTCTTTCTTCTTGTCATAGAACATCTTGCTGACTTCTTTTCTTGTCTCCTTAGATTTCTACAAGGAGTTCGCCAAATATTATTAGTCTTTTCTCAGATTCATAAGTAGGTGAAATCCTCCTTATGTGTTTCTTAGACAAGTTATAGCTTTTGTCTGAATTGGTTGATGCTCATGTAACAAACTATGCATCATCCTCATAATCTGATGAGTCAAAGTTCAAATTCGTGTGTGAGACCAAATCAATCATTTTGAGTTCATGTGTGTCAACAATTTCAAGAGTGACATTTGCTTGTTCCTCTGGCTTCTTCTCAAACTGAGACCTCATCTAGTTTTTCAGTTAAGGTACTCAGTTGTTCTTGGACTTCATGATGAAATGTAGTCAACCTTTGATTTAAATAAAAATTCTAAAATTCTCAGTTTTTTCATAGGCTAAATCTAGCATCAAGATTTGATATGATATTCTAGGTCTACTATGTTATTTTCATGTGAGTGAAGTTTTGAATGAACAGTAATAAAATCAATATTTGTGTTTTTTTGTAATATGATATATCTTTTTCATTATGATATCATATGCATTTTCACTTTTCAATAATAAATTGCAGTTGATCATCCATTTATAGATTTGAGAGGTTATGTTGACAATTTTTGTGAAATTTTTTTCTTGTAACTTCTCCATGTTAAAATTGGTCTCAAGCATCAAGTTCTTCATATCTAACTATTCAATGATAATTGTTAAGATAAACATCATAACTCAGCGGGAAAATAGTCATCATGTACAAAATGTTTCTTTCTTGTGTAATATGAAGCATGCAGATGCAGTTTGAATTCACTGAATCTTTCATTCTGCAAATCCTTAAACACATGTAAAACAAAAGAAAATTATGAAATTAGTAAATGATATATACTAAAATCTCAATTCAAAAACTTATTGACATTATAATGTTCTAGTCACAACACACTATTTTATTGATGAGTTTGAGATTTTTTTCACTCAAATAAGTATTATCTTTTGTTAATAGGGAAATGTAAGGGCCGACACCCCACACAAAATTAGTTGCTTGTAAACAATTGGTAATAGTGTATTTTAGAATTGAGTCCCGAAGTAAATGATTGCACATTCATTTTCTAATTGAAACTAAAGCTTATTCTAAGTGTGGCTTGGGGTTTGTTACAAATGATAAAGCAATTAAAAACAATGTGAACGTTTATATTAAAAGCATTTGATATTCATGGAATCTTTGAAGATTCATGATTTAGATTATTCGATTATCACAAATAGAAGTAAACAAGCCAATTCCATTTTAAAATTTCAAATTCTACAATTAATTAGTTTATACTTTTATAGTTTAAAATCAAGGGAGAATTAGGCAAATGCCCTTAGAACGGATCCAAATTGTAGGTTTGCCATTTGATTGACATTTAGGACACATCCAATACATTTTGGTTCCTCATTGGACGAAAATGCCCTTACGTTTGATGTTCTTTTCTGCGATGGACAGAGGAGTCAAAGAGGTAAAGATCCTCTGACAAATTTGTTAGCAGACTGTTTCTGGATATATGTATGTTGTTTGAACTGTTGCGAGCCACTCATTTTCTTCGATTTTTGTGTTGATACAAGAGAGTGCATCTCACGCACATGTTAACTAAAAGGGAATTTAGCAGAATCATATTCATATACAGACCTTACAAATAGACTAACATGTGGTTAGACAATTTTACATAAATACAAATTTATTTATGAAATTTTAAATTTTAGAATCTCTCAACGAAATGAATTATCATATCGCTAACAAACCATATAACATCTAATTATATAGTTATCGGATAATAGTTATGCTATAAAGTTGAAATCACTCATGATTTTATACAAAAGATTATCATTTATGTAAATTAGAGATAACAATTGATTGCAAGATCTCAACATCTTTGAAATATACAATTCGTTCTAAATTTTAATATTAGTGTTAAATTAATTGTTAGTGGTTAACTTATTTGTTAGAAACTAAACTTATGAAATAACCTTGTTTGTTGTAGATACATAATTTGTTAGTTGATACATATTTTTATAACTGATACATTGTTTGATAGATGATTTGTTAATTGATATATTGTTTGGTATATGCTCTATTAGATGATACTTGATACAACAATATATCAAAACATGTTGTATGTTAAAATAATAATGGATACACTATTTTTCCCCTAGTACACTTTTTCATTTTCTTTAATCTTTTCTTTCCTACTTCTCAATTCTCTTTCCTCTTGTTTTTTATCTCTATCATAACCACCATTTTTCAATTTTTTTGAATCTTTTCCTTTACTCATTCATCGATATCAAACTTCGTGTCGCCTAACAAAACATATACTGCATAACAAAACATGTATAAGATAACAAATCATTTAATAAACAACATATTTACTCACACCAAGTATCGATCCATTTGTCGGCAAAACAAACCAAGAATAAAAAAAAGGATAAGCTAGTAAACCATCTACGAAAACATTTATCAGCTACACCAATCATGTATCAATTAATGACAAGTTTTTTGTATCTCTTAACAAAATATGTAGCATTGTATCAAATCATTTGTCAGATAACAAATGATTTATAAAACAAAATACCAGATAACAAATCTTAGACTAATTTTAATTTTAGCACAATCAAAGTGAAAATAGCATCAAACTTATAATAAAAAATATTACATATAGAAAATAATAATTTTAAGAAAGAAATTCAAAGTTAAAAAAATTACTTGTGGATTGATAGGAATAAAGAAATGAGATTGATTTTGATTCAGAAGTAGTAGCGTTGGAGATGGCAGAGGTTGTTGTTCTTGAAGCACTTGTGCACCGGCGTCGGTGACAAAACTCAGGAGGAAAATCGGATTGGAAGATTGGAAGATTGGAAGTGATGTAACGAATCTTTAGCTATCACCATTGCTAAAAATAACCCGAAAATAGTGTTGAAATCAATATTTTGAAACTTAGCAAAATTATGTTCTGATTGTGTTCATCTTTGTCATTGATTCTTCTTCATGTTTAGGTTTTTCAAATGTTTTTTGTTATGAGAAATTAAGGAGAGAGAGAGTTAGAGCGTAAAGTAAGAAGGGGGAGAGTTAAAATCAAAATAAGAAGAGAGATGGAGAAAGGTAGTATGCTGACAAACATAATGACACAACTAGAAAGCTATTAGTAGGCTTAAAAATGGAACAAAAATATTTCTTTCATTTCATGGATACTTAGCTAATTAAGGATGCTTTTATAGGAATAGAAACCAATTTTCTCTAAAATTAATTTATGAATGGGAATTTTCCTAAGTAGACTCTTTTTAAGTTTTTTTTTACAAAAAAGCTCACAGAGATCAAAATGACCAAAATGTTTACTTAAAGAGGCACAAGACCCTTTTATCCTAGATATATAAATGTAAATGAATAAATAAAAGATGTATATAATAATTAATTTTTGTATAGTTTCGAAATATTTTTTTTTAAAATATACAAACATTTTTTTTAATTTTAAAAAAAATTGTTTTTGAAACTGTTTAAAAAAATATTTTTAAAATTTTAAAATTTTAACATCACTCCCAAAACTCTACCCTTTAACTCTAAACTCTAAGTGTATATTAGTTAATCCTAGGGGTATAAGTGTATATTTACCTCTTTAATGAAACATTTTTGTCATTTTGATATTTGGAAGCCATATTTGTGGCAAAAAATTGTTCAGGGCTATCCTAAGAAATTTCTCATTTATGAAATTATATTTAAATCATATTTTTACATATAAATAAATTCAATAACAATCAGATATAAATACATCTGATATATTCACTAAAGTATATGTCTAAACAGTGTTAGCGCTCCAACCATACAACCTATTCAATTATAAAGTTTAAGCAAAGTTGGAGTGGTTTCAAAAAGACTTATCAACGGTCAGAGGCAATGTGGCTGCAATGAGAGCTGAACATAATGTAATTTTACGAAGTTTTGGCATTTATCTCAATTCTCTCCAACCAAATTAAGTATCTACTGAGATCAAATGTGTCTTCTCAACCGCATACTACTCCAGCTTCTTCCGAGAGACGAGGTACGACTAAAATCCAGCAAAATATCCGTCTTCAGAATTGGTGCAACTCTTTTGATGACACCGAATGCGGTTAGATAGTCTTACTCGAACAATTTCATATCTCATGCTGATTTAATTTTTGTTTTTGGTATGTTAAAATGATAATATTGAAATATTTTTGGTTTATTTTGGTACAAATGTTTTAAAGCTTTTTCCATATAATACTATCTTGAGTTTGGATTTGTGAATGGTGTACCATTTGTAAACATCGTCCAATCTCCAAATACATTATTATTCATTTTATTACTTCTTCACTCTTCATTTATTTAAAGTTGGACATAAACTAATTATACAAAGAATTCGGAAACTATGCAATCAAATCCTAGTCAAGGTGCAGGTCTGGTAAGTTTCCCAAGAGTGTAGCATTGACATACTCATTAGGAGCGTGAGCAGGTAGTCCCGGAATTAACAAAGCAACAACCCTGAAACACTTCAAGAACCATCCTTCTCTGTATTCTTCACCTTTCCAATAAGGTATGATAAAACTCCTCATCAACTCCCAAATTGCGTTCATAATCTTGGGTATTGCCCATAACATACTAAAGTAGTTTTTATTCGGCTCCTCTTGCTCTACCTGAACATAATAATACGCAGTAGCAATGAATATAATTTCATCAGTCAAGGAAGTGCGCAAATGGTAACAAGACAAGAATTCTCGATTTTCCCATTTAGGACTAAATATATATTAAAACTGTTACATAATATTTTATACTCGTATGAAATGATAACAGTTTTTAAGAAAATACATAAGATTTATAAATATAACATTTTTTATTTTTTAAAAAATAATTTTCTCAGCTAGTTTCTGTCCCGTCCAATTCCGAGATACGAAGTCTCGTCTCCATCAGGAGTATATTCTCATGTTAGAAAGAACTTTAGGAACGGGTGCGGAACAAGATAGGAAAAAAAAACCTTTTCCTAAAATCTCTAATTAGTGATCAACTCAAAGAAAAAAGGACATAAATTATAGTTTGTAACTAACCTTTCCTCTATAGAAACTGTCATAGTAAAGGCATCCCCCAAAGTGTTTGAACATGAGTGTCTTGTCGTCAAAAGGCAACCTAGGAACCATGTCATTGCAATACACGTATCTTTCGTACATAACCTCATATTTCTTCAGTGAATTTTTCATGAACTTTCCAAACTTCTCATCTCCTACGCGGGGCTGCCCAAATGTGTAAACTCCTTCGAGCTTGTCTAGCATTTGCTCTTCGTCATGCATCATCAACACGGCCGTGAATAGGATCGCTAGGGCTCCACCTAGGCTATGTCCAGTCAAGATAAATTTGGATGCTGGATTTTGATCGAGAATCTCTTTTAAGTGATGCATAATAGTGTAGTATGCATATTGAGTAGTTTCATTTTGGGTTTGGTCAAAATTTACTTCTTTAGGCCATCCTTCTTTTTGAAGGCCTAAAGCTTTCATGAATCCACCATGTACTTTTCCCACATTCTTGATCTCGTACCTATTTTGAAAATCAACATTGGTGTAATTAGAGGAACCAATCAATGAACCTAAACTGAATAGACTCCAACCTAAAGTGAACTAAGAACAATGATTATGTTTGGAGAGTTTATCGAAACAATGTCCAAAAGAAGAGTATATTAAAGCAAAAGGAAAATAAAAAAGCTTACCAGGAAAGATCAAAGTCGGTACACCAATCATCGGAGTCAAAAGGATCGGTGCCTCTGAAACTGACGACGATGAGGTTCGGATACGTGCTTGTGTCTTTTATAACAATCAGTTCGGTGGACTTCTGTTTCTGGTAACCTAAGAAACCCAAAGAATAAAGTATTACACTTCTGTTAACAAGAGCAAAAAAAAAATGTTACTCTCTGAAGAAAAAAACACAAAAACTTATGTAAATGTTCTGTATATAAATAATTTTTTTTCGTCACTATTCTTGATACTTGATACAAGTAAAATTTTTAATATCCTAACAATATTAAAGAATTAAGGCATAATCTTGTAGAATTCTATAGAAAATAGGAATAAAGGCATGTATAGGCCCTCTTTCTGTTGGCAAAATATGTATAGAGATTGAGTCATATATTTTTCCTCACCATTCCAACAGCTGTAGAAACCCAATAAGTTCATCTGTTCCAGGAATAAATTAACAAATAGTGATTACAAAGTCCAATAGATATTTTTTTTTTATTATTGTATTGTATTAATTTTTGTCTCAAATATAATCATGCATGATCATGTTCTTACGATGCACTTAAATATTTCGACGAAATGAAGATACAGCTAAAACAGCACGCATCAGTTGCCTTATTTTTGGGTAATTTTTAATTACTTTTACCAAGAATTGTTGGAAAATTGCTTTGAAAGTACCTTTAGACGAGTCATCGATGACAATCTTGACTGTAACCTTTTATTTACTAGAATATAACCTTAGGCATTTTATATTAACATAAGTATTACTGATTGTGATTGATATGCAACCTAGAATTATTTTGATAGTGAGAGTTGTGAAAAGAATATGAAGGAGAAAGATACTTATCAAAACGAAAAGAGGTTATTATTAAAAGTTAAAACCTTCCAATGGTTGTGAAGAACAGAGCTGACAAAGTTTGTGTTCTCGTAAGAAAGCTTAGAAGCCATAATTGACAACATTGCTTTGTATCTTTTACTTCCTCTCTCGATTCTCCGGTCTAGCTCTACTCGCCGGTCTAGGTTTCCGACTAAAGATGCAAATGTCGCTGATGTTTTTTCCGGCCATATAATCTTACCTGAATTAGTTACAGAAAATATAAATGTTAAACAAATGGTGACGATATTTAAATAGTGGATTTTGCACAAAAAAATCTAGAATAACTTAATATTAATTACACAAATTCAACCATTTTCAGTTAATTTCAATCGCTGGCTGGTTGCACAAATGAGGTCCTAGTTGCGTTTAAATGTAGGTTTACTCTCAAATGTAGTTTCAACATTGAACTAATTATAGGAGATATATACTTGATAAGGCAGAAAATCCCTTTAGAGTAACTTACTAACTTAGTCTCGCAAGATCATTTGTGAAAAACAATTCATAGTAAGCGACAATTATTGGTCTATTATGATCACTGTTTCCATTTGTCATTTCGAAGAAAATAAAGAAATTATACGTGTCGTCTAACCTTATTTTATGTTTAATGTAATTAACGGAACTTACACCAATTAGTTTGAAACAAGAAGTCCAAAGTAGATCTGACCTTTGAAAAGATTTGGGAGGATCTTAAAGAAACCACCATTGGAAGAAAGAAGATTCAACCAAAAAGAAAGATAGAATCCCAAAAAGTAGAGAGGTTTCCTTAGAAGAATCATGAGTTTTTGAATAATGATGGATACAAAGATGATCCATCGTCGCCGGAATCTGCAAAGATCATCCTCAAGCTTCTCTTCAGACGAATCGATGAACCTTCTATTCCTGAGATCCGAGGAGAAGAGAAGACGTGCGAGATCCGAGAAGGTGGCTTCTCTTGGATCCAACACAAAATATTTTTCGGTTGTACACATATCTTTATTATTGTGGTTTAGTGGTCAACGTTAATATTTAGCGTCTAAACTTGGAAGAGTTGTTTTGCAAGTTAAGTCACGATGTTAGCTTTGGGTGCTTATATAAAACAAATATTTACATATTTTGCCACGAGTTTATTATTTTTTAAATTTGATATTACGATGGTCAAAGAATGGGGGTTGGTCTCCCTCCATCCACAAGTCAATATTAATTCACACATGTTGTTTTTGTAAAACCTAGTGTTAGGCCGGAGACATATCATTTGACAAATCCCATAGGTGATAGGTGTTGAGAACTGCCTCAAATGATTAAAAGTGCTCGATCGAGATATTTCGATTTTTTTATCATTTTTGGAAAACCACGTAAAAATCATAAATTTTAACCAGATGTTCAAATGGACATTTGTATTATTAAAAGAATATACTAGACTAAAACTTCATCTCAACTTATAACCAGAAAAAAAATCGCCCTAAAATCATTTCAGTGTTTAAAAAAAACATCATTTCACTGCGCGCCCACAACTTTTAGAAGTTTGACTAATCCCCTTAGTTAGCTAGTGAGACACTTTATTTGAAATAAAAGTAGATTTACAATCGATTTTCTTCACGTTAGTGTACATGGGTGGACGTAGAAACTTAATTAGCCGAGGGCACACCCATTATATTTAATTTTAGGGTTGGTAACATTCCATAAGCTTTATAATAATTGCTTTAAAAAAAATTAATCAGGGGCACATTACCCCGTATGCTATAGTGAGAAACTGTTGGCGAGTTCAAGAGCATCTGCTAGCTGATCTTTAGTAGAAATATGAGAGACATGAAGCATACCAGATTGTATCATATTCTTTATGAAGTGATAATCAATAGCAGTGTGTTTCATGAAAAATTGGACATAGATATGTGGCTCCTAGATTGTCACAATAGAAGACTGGAGGAGCAGGGACGGAGATCCAAAGTTCTTGTTACATGGAACAAAACCATCGTACCTCTAGAGAAGTGTTGGCGATTGCCACGTCTTCTGCTTCAGTTGAGGAGTGTGCAACACCAGACTGTTTTTTGGAGGACTAAGAGATTGGTATCTTACTGAGATAGATGACATAAGCATTTGTAAAAACAAAATCATCAGTATCCCCAGCCCAACCAGCATCTGTAAATGCGTGTAAGGTTAGAGGAGAGCCGGTCTACATATGAATTCCATGCTAAGAGATACTAGCCAAATATCGAAGGAGACGTTTGACTGCTTGCCAATGTGTTTCAGTAGGTTTGTGCATGAATTGTGAGACACGATCGATCGCAAAAGAGATGCATGGTCGAATGAATGCGAGGTACTGCATGTAACACCCCCGATCCGGATTAACTCAAATTAGATTAGTTTGCCGTGCAAATATCAAACCAGAACATGCACGACAAACTAAAGAACTTTACCCAGATCAAAGGTGCCATTACTTGTGCCCAAACATTCGACCCGAGGTTCCTAGATCAAATCCAAAATCCCAAGATCAAATGACTGAGAACATGTTTCCTAGCGGTTCCAAGTTAAGGATTTGCAATTGATAATCTGACCAATTCAATGTGTACTCCGGCAACAGCTAATTGTCTAAGTCCTTTGTCCTTTGGACCTCAACTCATCATTCTCGAACATTTCCATTTCTATTTTTGGCTTCCTGGTGCTTCTAGACTTTTCTGAATCCTTTAATACTTTTCCAGCCATTTAACTTCAAACAATATTTCCTTATGCCAAACTCATTCCAATGCTTTATCCATATTTGTTTGCCCATTAGAACTTTGGTTGCTTATCAAAACCGTCTTGGCTCGAATTTCCTTTTTTGGCCACCCTTGGGTCATTTTCGTGGCCATAATCGGACCATTCTTTGGCTTCGTCCGTTTTATTATTCTTTTTGAGGATTATTCTTTGGCCACCCTTCGGTCATTTTCGTGGCCATAATATGGCCTTGATCTTCTCTGGATCAACTGAGACGCCCTGGTCGGACACACGATGTGACCGAAAAACCCTATGCTCTTTTGCCAAAAACTGTACTTGCTGAGTTTAGAATAAAGCTTATGTTCCCATAATCATTCTAACAAGGCTGTCAAATGTCTCCTATGAGATTCCTCATCCTTGGAGTACACGTGTATATCATATATGATGATGATAACTAATTTGTACAAGAAGTCTTGGAACACGCTATTTATCATTTTCATAAATGCAGCAGGTGCATTGGTAAGACCGAAAGGCATAACCACGAACTCGTAGTGGCCGTACCTAGTCCTAAATGCCGTTTTCCTCTGATCGTTTGGCTCTATAGGAATCTGATGATATCCCGAAGCCAGATCAATCTTAGAAAACCACTTGGCCCCTTTGAGCTGATCCAATAACTCGTTTATCCGTGGTAATGGGTACTTGTTCTTCACAGTCACCCTGTTCAACCCTCGATAGTCGATACATAACCAAAAGCTACCATCCTTCTTTTTCACCAAGAGGACTGGTGCACCCCAAGGGGAACTACTCGGACGTATGAACCCCTTGTCAAGCAATTCTTCAAATTGCTTCTTTAGCTTGACCATCTCGGTCGGAGCCATTCGATACAGACTCTTGGACATCGGAGCTGTCCATGGTTCTAGTTCTATCGTGAAGGGGTCCGACCTATCAGGGGGGACACCCTGTAGCGTCCGAAACACATCTTCGAACTCACATACAACCGGAATCCCAGACGGTTCAACAGAATTGCCGTGCTCCATAGTGGTAATTGTGGCCAGAATGGCTTCACAACCCCTATCTAGCATCCGTTCCGCATGGACTGTTGACACCACTACTTTTCCCAGAGAGGGTCTCAGACCTTGGAACTCGATCGGGTGAACCCCACTCTCCAATCGCACAACCCTTGTGGCAATCGAGAGAGGCCCGATACTTTCCCAACTAATCCATTCCTAAGATCACCTCGTGATTCTTTAGGTGGACTTGCCCACCAACCGTATTCACTACCCCCAAATGATCCCTAGATTTCAGATAGAAACATACCCTTTCCGACCAGTTCCAAACTTAAAAAACTAGGTGTAGCCCCTGTGTCGAAAAATACATGTGTTTCAACACCACCAATCATGAGGGTCCCTACAAGAGAACCGCATCAGAGTTCCTTAACCATTCTAGGTTTAAGACCAAATATTTCTACGGAATTTAAAAAGATTAATTCAGAATCTTGCCGATGATCGACTCGTACGATCCATAAGTGTTGTCGTCCTTGGACAACTCGTACACCCGAGGAGCTGTGGTCGGCCTACTCTGGTTTGGCCTACCAGCGTCCGTACGGCCCTTTCCTTGTCCCTCCTGCAGCTTCGGACATTCCTTCTGGAAGTGCCCAGACTTGCCACAATGGAAAAAAGTCAGAGAGCCGCCTCCACTTGGTCGGCCCTGGGTTGACCCTGGTCGAGGGCAGTCCCGGATTGTCTGATCCATGCTGCCGCATCGAAAACAAGCCCCCATGACCTTCCAGCATCGCCTGGATGGCGTCTACCACACTTAGGGAATTCATGTTTGTCACCGGAGGCTTTACCTCCCTCAACCTGATCCCATTTCCTCTTCCGGTCATTGGTCTTACTGACCGGACTTGACTGAGGTCGAGACTTAAACTTGGCTTCGTCGGCCAAGTTAGTCTCCAGCATTGCCATACGTTCCACCAACTCAGACACGGTGTTGAAGGTACGTATTGAGCAGTAGGTTCTCAGTTCGGCCCTTATGCCATGAATGAACCGACAAACCTGGAATGCCTCGTCCTCTAGCTCCCTTCCCACAAACCGCCTAAGCCAGTTGATCTCCTCCTCGTACTCTCGTACAGTCTTTCGAGCTTGAACCAGATCTAGGATTTGGATTCCAGTATGTCCCAAGCCTCTGCAGGGAAGTATTTGCTGTTGAACTCTACCTTAAAGTCCACAAAACTCCGGAGGTTTCCATTGGTGCGTTTATCCAAAGCCAGCCACCAATTCTGTGCGTACCCTTCCAGGAAGTGAACCGCATTCTCCCGCTTGTAATCCTCGGGACAACGAGTAGGACTGAAGTTCCAGACGAACCAGCTCCTCCACTTGTCTGCAATGATAGGGTTGGTACTATCTGAGAAGTGTTTGGTTCCTAGACGGGATATGTGTTCCAACAGACTCAGATAGTCCACCTTTCTCACGGACCTTACAGGCGAGTTGATATCGACCACCTCGGCCGCATCCATAACCCAACCATAGGCGAAAAGTGTAGTCATAGCCATCGGTGTTGCTTGACCAACCAACGAGTTCACCAATGGTGTGAACAGCTGAGTCATAGCAACCACCTGGTTACCCATTACCTTCATGGCCTCTAACACGTCCTTCATGGACGGTTATGCGGCCTGGTTAGCCATACCATCAGACGCATACAATAAATCACCCTAGCAGTTCTATAAATCAGAAGAACATCAAAACCTTAGAAAACCAAGATCTAGCAGGTGGTTCTACTCAAACATGATTGTTGTCACAGAAATCATAAGCTAAATAGATATAAAATATAAAACCAAGTAAAGAAACTAAAGGAATTCCAAGAGGAATCTGAAGGAGTTCCTCTCTTCTCTCCTAAAATAAGAACAATGAGTAAAATAAAGCGTAGCCATCAACAATGGCTTAGAAAATACATAAATAGGGATTTAGGTCGTCCAAGGGTATTCTGGTAATTTGTGGTTTCTTCTGGGCTTCAGTTGGTCATAAAATATACTCGGCCCATATCTGGCATCACCGTCGATCGACACCAAGGGTGCACCGTCGATCGAAAGTCCTTCATCTCCTCAACAGTTTCCTCCGGTGAGGCAGACTGACCACTCTTCAGTAAAACGAGCATAAATTCTGCTATAGGATGCTGATTAACCTCAAACCGGTGGAATTGGAAATCTAACTCAAAGCTATATCTTATGACAAACGATGGGCTCAATCTAACTGTGGGAAGGTCTCCATCCACCAAAATCACCACTTTACTCCAAATCGTCCCTGAACCCCTTAAACACTCTAAATAGAATCTATATCGTAGTAAATATATCTTAAAATACCTATATACCATGGATAATAATTGGTAAAATCCATGGTATATCAACTCCCCAGACTTACCCTTTTGCTTGTCTTCAAGCAAAACACACATGACAGTCTTATGAAAGAGGTTTGAAAACAGCAGGGACTCACATAATTTAAAATCACTACTCTCACTTCTGCAAATATGATAGGCAGAAGTGAATCATTAATAACCTTGGATGCTTTCAATATAATACACACTATCTTAATCACCATACCATACAATCACACAACACTACTGATAGCGCCTGACGTACCCCTCTACTGCCCTCATTTTTGCATAAAAATAGATGTGTAGGCGACGTCTTGGGAGTATCGATCAAGGGAAATGGAATCTTACTCAAGCAAGTGTTGGGGTAAAAATTGGTCACGACGGAATCGATGTCCGAAAGTCCTTAGAAAAACCGAATCTCGGTCAAAACTTCAAAAGTCGAGAAAACGAACAGCCGAAACGGATCACCCGGCGAGCTCGGCCGCGACACGAGCCAGCTCGCCCGGCGAGCACAGCCGTGTTACCGGTCGAGTCGCCGGCGAGCTCGGCAGTGACACGGGCCAGCTCGCCCAGCGAGCACGACCGTGTTGCCGGTTGGCTCGCCGGCGAGCTCAATCGTGCCGCGGATCAGTTCGCCCGGCGACCGCTGCCAATTCTCCGTGGACCATTCCGAACCCGGTCCCATCCCATAACCATGCATCTTTGCCCGAAGTTTCCGTAACTCAGTCTTCGGGTCCATGGATACGACACCAATGTTCCGTCAAAAAAACATCGTCGTAAATATTCGGGAAGTTGGGAAGGTTATGTCTCTCGAACAGTTCCCTATTATTCGTAGTAGAGCAGGTTACGGTTAACTTAACACCAACTGCCTCGGCTATGCGAAGAAACAGGGTTCCGTTGGAAGAACCATGCTTATACCAACGGCTACTTCGCGAGTAAAATCATAAAAACGCTAAAGT
Organism: Brassica oleracea var. oleracea; assembly: GCF_000695525.1. NCBI lineage: Eukaryota > Viridiplantae > Streptophyta > Magnoliopsida > Brassicales > Brassicaceae > Brassica > Brassica oleracea. The sequence goes on along the minus strand of NC_027751.1, from coordinate 18,014,978 downwards.
CTCGATACGGCCCAAAGAGGGTCCGAATTGCGGACAACGGCCCATCTTTGGTCCTAAAAGACTTGAACGCAAAAACTGGTATGACGGTTTATCGCATCCGCGGGAAGAGATAAATGTTAAATTTCCGAAGATAATCACAAAGAAGAAGGAAATATGGAAAAGCCCGCTTCACGACAAATCCAGCCCGAGAAGAGGTAAACCGACCTAAGGAGGAGTATATAAGGAGGACATAGGACGAAGAGCAGAGAGAGAGCATTCTAAGAGCAAACTTAATACTTAGAGCAATTTAGGCTTTTTCTGTTTTTACTACCTAGCTGCGACTCGACTAGGTTAGAACTTAGGTGGCTAGACTAGCGAACATACCGACAGCTCTCGTGGCCTAGGATCTTACCTGTTGTTCACGCTCAAACACGAATTCGGAAATAAGACCTCTTTGTTCCCTTTTTGCTCTTTTACGATTTATTACTTTCGAATCTTTCATATTGATTGTGTTGTGTGTGGCCCAGCAGATAACCGGGACCTTCAGGGAAGGCTAGGTTAACTTGGCTTTCCTCCGATTAACAAAACTCGACGGTGTGAATTTCGGTTCCC
>NC_027751.1:18013604-18013799 GCF_000695525.1 Brassica oleracea var. oleracea | reverse complement strand
ATCTAGTAATGGCAAGAGTCACCGGGATCAGCGACAAAGTGGCGATCAATGCTCTGAAGAAAACCCTCTGGTACCTGTCGAAATTCCGGCAATGGGTATCCCTCAAAAAACCGAGAACAATTTAGGATGCTCTTCATAAGGCAACAGACTTTATCATAATTGAAGAGGAGATGAAAATCCTCTCCCAGAAGTACA
>NC_027751.1:18012812-18013479 GCF_000695525.1 Brassica oleracea var. oleracea | reverse complement strand
TGGTCCAGGAACCAGTATAAGGATAACTCCTACTGCGAGTTCCACCAGACCAAAGGTCATTCCACTACGAACTGCAAAGTTCTCAGCGCAAGGCTAGCGGCAAAAATCCTCGCTGGCGACCTCTCGAAAGTCACTAGCATAAAAGACCTCATCCTGGATTCCGACCGCCCTCCCAGAACTGATAAAGAGTCTCTCGAGAGGGACGCACGCGCAAATCAGTCTGGCGAAAAACGCGGAAGAACGCAGGATGACCTTGGAGACAATAGTATCCGCCAGAGGATAAATATGATCATTGGAGAATCGCAATTCTACTGCGACTCTGTTTCATCCATCAAGGCCTACGGAAGAAAGGCGGAAACAAGTTCTAACTGGACGACTCGGTCCCTGACCGACAACGCTCCAAACGATACGATTGTTTTCGAGGAGGAGGAAACCGTCGGACTCGATAAACCTCACTGCGACCCGCTGGTCATCGACTTGGTGATTCGAGACCTCGAATTGGGAAGAATCCTCATCGACACAGGCAGCACGGTCAACGTCATTTTCCGCAACACTCTCCGGAGAATGAACATCGAACTCGGGGAAATCATCCCGGAACCAAAACCACTGACCGGTTTTCCGGGCACAACATCAATGACCCTCGGATCGATCAAACTTCCGGTCATGG
>NC_027751.1:18011065-18012081 GCF_000695525.1 Brassica oleracea var. oleracea | reverse complement strand
AAAAAAGAACTCGTAGTCTAACCTTTCGTAAAAGTAAAGGTTCTCTTACATCCGACGAGGATACCATAGGGCGCTATACAAGAAATCCGAAATTTTGGTCAGCACTCCAGACGGGGTCTGGAGAGTGCTTGGTTCGTTCCATACAAGTCATATAAGCCGGCGCCAAGTCGCGGACTTTAGATCGGAAAGAACCAGTTGGAAATCGCCCACAGGCAAAACGAGAGCCGATCAGTCGTCGCACAGCCTTAGAGCCGAAAGTAAACCTAGGTCTTGCCCTAAACCCAGTCCTACTGGTCCACTAACATCTCAAGACATGATACGAGATCTTAAAAACATGTTCCATCGTCGATATCTAATACGCTCACGAAACTTCGCGAAACTCGTAAACGTTTCCGAACGCCCTCGTTCAGTAAGGGCAAACGAACAAGACGATAAACTAAGAGTTAAGATACCAAGTGACTACTCGTATCTTTCCCTCACACTTGGCAGAAGTATAAACTAAAATGCACAGAATGTCAATCATTCATCATATATATAGAAGCCGCAAAAAATGGCTAGGATCCAAATTATATGCTAAGTTCTGGCTTAGTCCGAACAGTCGGTTCTTTCCATCGACGCATCTGGATCAGATCATGCGCCTAGAGCCGTATTGGCCTTCTAGGGCTTGACTGAATCTGATGGCGCTTTGGCTTGGAACGATTGGGTCGGCTAAGTAACTGACTGATGATAAGCATGTCCGTTTATTGACTGATTGACTCGATTGCTTTACTTGGCTGAGTGGGACGGAATGACCGCTCTCACTAAGCATACTGTTTGCTTATGCCTCCTTGTTTGGATGCAGATCAGGACCAGACCCAAAAGGGTAAAGACATAGCTTAAACGCGGGACAAGGGCAGGAAGGAAGGATGGTGGGTTTGGGTAGATATAGGACGAGATTAACATGTAATAGCCTATAGCGAACTGACTTGTTAACTCGAACCTCAGATTATCTATTCAAATCGTATTATGCTTTACTT
>NC_027751.1:18009250-18010978 GCF_000695525.1 Brassica oleracea var. oleracea | reverse complement strand
TGTTACGAAAAAATGGGTCGGGTCCTTTCAAGTGGTATCAGAGCGGAGTCGAGTTCTAGGACAATCTAAGTATAGTGGGTTATTGGGGCAAACCATCCTTCCAAGCCTGCCATCTTGCGGTAAATTCTATGTTCCGTGTCCTGATCCCAAGTTAGTTTTGACTAACTTGCCTGTGATCTTGTTGCAGATGGCAAAAAGTAACCGTAACACAAGAAGGACTGTGAATGAGACCGCTGAGGGGTCTGCGAGCAACGTGGCCAGGAATGAAGCTGGTACGGAAGAGGCTCGAAATGCTGCTCAACTGGTGCTGCTGATGGAGCTGCTGCTGCTCCGGTTGGATTGGAAGCCGTTTTGGCTATCTTGGCGCAAGTCTTGGCAAGATTGCCTGCTGCGGCGGCACCTCCAGTGGCTCCACCTGTTGAGGAGGAAGTGAAGAACGTGGTGCCTGATGGAGAAGAGGCACACGTTGTTAGGAATCCGTCTTACCTCATGGTTATGGACCACATGCAGAAACTGGGAACAAAGTTCTTTTCGGGTGGTTCCAAACCAAAGGAAGCAGATCAATGGATTGACAGGATAGGGCGAAACTTTAAGTCAATCTGTTGTCCTCTTGCTTACAAGAAGGAAATTGCTGTCCACTACTTGGACGGTGATGCGAACCTCTGGTGGCGAGGTGTAGCGGCTCGGATTGGTGCTGAGCATTGCACGTGGGCCAACTTTAAGACTGAATTTCGTGGGAAGTATTTTTTGCCGGAAGCATTTGATCAGCTCGAGGGAGCTCTTCTCAGACTGTAACAGGGAACTATGACTGTAAGGGAGTATGAAGCGGAATTCAACAGCCTCAAGAAGTATGCTGGGCGTGAGGCTGAGTCGGAAATCTCCTTGGTCCACAAATTCATGCGCGGACTCAGGGTTGATCTCCGAACTCGTTGTAAGATCCGCAACTATGATATTGTGGCCAAACTGGTGGAAAGGGCCGCAGAACAGGAAGCTGGAATCAGTGAGGAAGCCAAGGTGTTTGGCACAGTGGCACATGTCCATCCTGGTAAGCATGCGGGAAAGAATCAAAAGCCGGTGAAGGCTGGCTCTTCCAGAAAGCCGAATGCAACAGGTCGTAGTGCGTGTTCGACTTGCGGGAAGATGCACTCTGGTGTCTGCCGTGCAGCTACGGGAGCTTGTCACCGTTGCGGAAGTATGGATCACAAGGTGCGTGATTGCCCTGAGGAAGATCTAAGGCCGAAGAGCCAGAACAACGGTGCTGGGGAACATGTGTGCTACAACTGCGGCGAAACGGGGCACTACAAGAATCAGTGTCCGAAGGACGCACAATCTGCTGGGAAGCGTCCGAGTGATGGGCCTCAGCTGGCGGGTGTACACAATCGGTGATGAGTCGATGGACCCAAGCACGCCTCGTCCGATCACTGGTGAGTCATCCTATCTCTCACCTTTGCCTTAAGAATTTCTGTGTGAAATTGCTTGCTTGTAGAGTAGGTCCTTAGTGTTCTGGGTGAATATGTAGGGACCTTAGTCATGGGTGGAGTGGCAACCCATGTTGTGTTTGATTCCGGTGAATCTCACTGCTTTGTGCAACCCGAGATGATTGGAATTGGGGAATTTCAGAAAGAACCAGAAGAAGCAGTAAGAGTGGTTCGGGCAGCTGGTGGTCAGATCATGTACACTTCAGGGAAAATTCGAAACGTCTCTGTGATGATCGGAGGAGTGAACATA
>NC_027751.1:18007135-18007843 GCF_000695525.1 Brassica oleracea var. oleracea | reverse complement strand
GATGGAACTGGTTGCGGATTACGACTTGGATATTGCCTACCATCCGGTAAAGGCAAATCTGGTTGCGGATGCCTGGAGCCGGAAGAGAGTAGCTTCGGCTTCAGAGAAAGACATGGAGGAACTAGTTCACATGGTTGGAACCTTACGACTAGCTGCCTTGACTGACGAAGTGGAACCGTTGGGTCTTGGTGCAGCGGATCAGGCGGACTTGTTGTCCCGAGTTCGCCTTGCACAGGAAAAGGATGAAGATTTGATCAAAGCTTCCAAGAACGAGAAAACGGAGTATCAGACTTCAAACAATGGGACGATTCTGGTTAATGGCCGAGTGTGTGTTCCTAACGACAAAGGATTGCGGGATGAGATCCTAAAGGAGGCACATCAGTCAAAGTTTTCGATACATCCATGAGCCAATAAGATGTACCGAGACTTGAAGAGATACTATCATTGGGTTGGAATGAAGCGTGATGTTGCGAAATGGGTAGCTGGGTGCCCAATCTGCCAAATGGTGAAGGCAGAAAATCAAGTCCCGAGTGGGCTACTTCAGAGTTTACCCATCCCAGAATGGCCTTGGGATAAGATCACGATGGACTTCGTGACTGGCTTGCCAATGAGGAACGGCAAGGACGCTATCTGGGTGATCGTGGAGAGATTAACCAAGTCTGCACACTTCTTGGCTATCAACAAAATAGACAATGCAGCGGTTCTAGT
>NC_027751.1:18006877-18007123 GCF_000695525.1 Brassica oleracea var. oleracea | reverse complement strand
GTACGTGGAACAGATCGTCAGACTTCATGGAGTTCCGGTAAGCATAGTGTCAGACCGAGACTCCAAGTTTTATTCGGCCTTCTGGAGAGCTATGCAGAAGTCGATGGGGACCAAGGTCCATATGAGTACAGCATATCATCCGCAAACGGATGGACAGTCAGAGAGGACAATCCGAACACTTGAAGACTTACTGCGATCTTGTGTTCTGGATTGCGGAAACAAATGGGATCAGTACTTGCATCTGGC
>NC_027751.1:18005814-18006754 GCF_000695525.1 Brassica oleracea var. oleracea | reverse complement strand
CATATTTGGCCGAGATTTTGTAGAAGAGACAACTGAAAGAATCCGAGTCTTGAAACTGAAGATGAAAGAGTCTCAGGACAGACAGAAGAGTTATGCAGACAGACGGAGAAAAGACCTTAAGTTCGAAGTAGGAGACATGGTATATCTCAAAACCGTGACTTACAAAGGCAAGGACCGATCCTCAAAGAATGCCAAGCTGAGTCCAAGATACATGGGGCCGTACAAGATCCTGGAAAGGATTGGAAAGGTCGCCTACAAACTGGAGCTGCCCTCATCGATGGCTCAGTTTCATAACGTGTTCCATGTATCTTTGCTGCGAAAATGCATAAGGAATCAAGACAACGTGGTTCCTGAACCACCATCTGACTTGAGAGAGAACCTTATTGTGGAAGGACGACCAGTCCGGATCATTGGTAGAAAAACCAAACATGAAGGCAGAAAGAATATCAAAATGATCCAAGTCATTTGGGACTGCGATGGAGAGGAAGAAACGACTTGGGAGCCAGAGGCGAGAATGAAAGCTGAATTTCCAAAGTGGTTTGACAAACTCACGGAAGATTCAGGAAGAAAGACTCGAAGACGAGTCTGAGCCAAGTGGGGGAGAACTTGTAGCGACCGTGTTCCAAAGATCGATGTTAGGATGATCTGAGGGCTGACTGGTCGGACTGTGAGAACGTTCTGAATGGATTGGATGATGCTAGAAAGAGCTGATCAGAGTTCGAAGGACTTTCCGTGGGTGGATGGGAGAACTTGGATCGGCGCCTGATTAGTAGCGACTAGAGCGGAACCATGTACCCGATTAAAGCTAGGAACAGATCTGTTTTTGAGCCAAACAAAGCTCCATCAGTCGGTCTTACGCTCGGGTTTTTGGACAGGCCGTTCGGTTTGTTGAAACTCAGGATGTTCGGACAACTCGATGAAAATCCAGGCAAAGCGGAAT
>NC_027751.1:17995221-18005232 GCF_000695525.1 Brassica oleracea var. oleracea | reverse complement strand
TGTTCTATGTACTGATTGCTTGTCTAATTCGAATTATCTGCTAAGTTCTGGCTTGGTCCGAACAGTCGGTTCCTTCCATCGACGCATCTGGATCAGATCATGCGCCTAGAGCCGTATTGGCCTGCTAGGGCTTGACTGAATCTGATGGCGCTTTGGCTTGGAACGATTGGGTCGGCTAAGTAACTGACTGATGATAAGCATGTCCGTTTATTGACTGATTGACTCGATTGCTTTACTTGGCTGAGTGGGACGGAATGACCGCTCTCACTAAGCATACTGTTTGCTTATGCCTCCTTGTTTGGATGCAGATCAGGACCAGACCCGAAAGGGTAAAGACATAGCTTGAACGCGGGACAAGGGCATGAAGGAAGGATGGTGGGTTTGGGTAGATATAGGACGAGATTAACATGTAATAGCCTATAGCGAACTGACTTGTTAACTCGAACCTCAGATTATCTATTCAAATCGTATTATGCTTTACTTGACTGTCCAAAAAAGAACGAACACTCTGAAATAATTCTAAGTAAGGAAAAATTTGAAAACGGCCCAAGTCTGATCGAGAAAGTCGAGCCAGACTCGTACTGATGTTACGAAAAAATGGGTCGGGTCCTTTCATTCAGCCCGCGTTCTGGCATCACCGTTGATCGACACCAAGGGTGCACCGTCGATTAACGTTCCTTCATCTCTTCAACAACTTCCTCTCGCGACGCAGACTGACCACTCTTCAGTAAAACATGCATAACTTCTGATCTAACCGTTGGATTACCTCAGACCAGTGGCATAGGAAATCTAACTCAAAGCCCTATGTTGTGTCAAAATATCAGCTCAATCGCACCGTGGGAAGGTGTCCATTCGTGTCTACACATCTGACGCATCTATGAAGCTCTGCACCTCAAAAGGTTCCAAAAGACCCCAAAATCACCACTTTCTTCCTAATCGTTCCTGAACCTGAAATTATAATTGATAGACTCCTATATAGAATAAATATGTCTAAAAACACCTATATACCATGGCTAAAAGGGGGTAAAATTCATGGTATATCACCTCCCAACGGTTGTTATCATCAAGTTGAAGGCTGTCCGAGCAAGAGCTGCCCTGCATACCTTGATATCATTAGACATTTTTGAGATGTTTCCGACGCGGTGGAGTTTGGACTTCCAAAGTCTATTCTAGAGGTCATCGTTCAGAACTTGGATCGATTCGGGGTGTCGATAAGATAACTCACTCTCTGCGGCTTGCAGAACCTCATTGGGATTCTAGTACTGGGCCACGAGCGGGGCATGACTCTCGATGCTGATTACCTTGAGGCCTTGTTGAAGCCGATGGGGTCTTCAACGTCGCTCATGTGCCGCTTGAGTCCTCGTAATGAGATGGCGATAATCAAGGGATTTGCTTCTAATGCACACAATTTCAAGAAAAGCGACTTCTTCGTGCGTCTTTTGCGAAGAGCTGCAATCCTATTTTTAGGCGTAGATGGAGTCGAAAGGGTATCTGTCAAAAGATTTTTTTTAAACGTCTAACCCTGTATTTATTTCCTTTGTTTTGCAGTGACTAACCCTCTTCCTCCATTCCCTGAGAATTTGTTCGTCGTTAGGAATCTCCTACGGGGCGGACCATATTTTTGGGGTTATTTTTCCCCAAAAAGAGTTCGTCTTGCGGTAGCATATCATCGTTTTCGACTTCAACCTTATTTGCCAGTTGAGGAGGAATTGGAGCCGAGCATGGATGACTTTGTTCCTAATGCCGAGAGAGAGAGAGGTGAAGATCTCCGAAGGACAAGCACGTTGCCGTAGATGTGGACGATGGTGTTGCTGATGGGTTAGAGTATCCAACAGATGAGTTGTTGCGCCATTTTCTCGACAGCCAGGGTAGCAGGAGTGGCACTGATAAGGTTAACTTGTCGGTGTTTGACACTTTTGATCCCAACCTCGATGATTTCTTTGACTTCGGGCTGCCCTCGGCTGCGGGCAAATCTGCTGAGTTGTCACAGTTTAGGAAAGCGTCAAGGATGTGCAACGGGGTTAGTCTTTACCTCTGGGAAAGTTAATAAAAGTTGTACTAACTCTGAAAGTTTCGCAGGGTCTCCTCATCATGAACGATGCTCTCAACGCGAGTCGCTCAGAGGCGCGTACAGCTCACTTTAGGGCTGAGAAGGCCGAGAGAGAGGTTGCTCGTTTGAAGGATGAAACTGTGATGAACTCTCTTTGCGAGAAGGAATTGGCTGCGAAGGAGGTTCGCCGAGCGTTTAGGAAGGGAAAGATGGAGGTTGCCGAGATTGTGAAAAATCGCTTTGTGCAATTTACGAACGAGTATGGAGAGCTGAAGAGATCCTATGAGTCTATGGGCGAATATCGCGAGTGTCACGGCACTGTTGGCGGGTTATACCTCACGATGGGCTCTGAATACTCGTTCGAGTCTGAGATGGCCAAGTAGTCAAGGCGCATGAACAACTACGCGAACATGAAATTGATGATTGTACAGATTGAAGAAAGGATTTGGGACCAATGGGCTCCGATTCCCGTTTCGCCCGATTCAGAGGAAGTTGGAGCGGGGCCTCCTTGTGATTTTGGCGAAGTGAACCAGCCTGTTGCTCCGCCGGATTCTGAAAACTATTCGCTTGGAAGGTCGTTATCTGGGAATTATGAGCCTGATCCATGAGCTGCTGTTGCCTGATGGCGTTGATGTTCGAAGGTATCCTCAGTTTTATATCTTATGCTTAGAATCGTATCTGTTTAGGCAGAGTGGTCGTATTATCTATGGTTTGGCCGAGTGTGGCCTTGTTGTTATGTTTATCGGGACTGAATGTGTGTGGCTTTGAATCCCCACTCCTTTGCAGCTTTATCTAAATGAACTAAGCTTTTATTTTAAAAGAGTCTTTTAAGAATGTTTTGTTTTGGCGTAGAGGAAAAATACGAGTTGTCATCTCGTACCTAACTCGTTGTGAATCGTTCTATTTGTTACTTGCAAGAGTTTGAATTTTTTTTTTTTTTTTTGCGAAGTGTTTGCGAGAGTTTAGATATGAACGAATAGACATGTTTTAGGATCTCGTATCGGTTAGATATCATGACTTGCGATGTTTAAGACCAGTGTGCTAGGTTTACGACAAAACCTAGGTTTACTTTCGGTTTAAGGTTATGTGATGACTAATCGGCTTTCAGGTATCATGTTGCGATTTTAACCTGATTCGTACCGATTTAAAGTCCGCGATAGGTTATCGAATTAAATGACTTGTGTGGTAGGAATCGAGCATCTCTCCAAGGACAATTTTTAAGTCTCCTGGAAGTTCTGACCAAAATTTTGGATTTCTTTTGTAGCGCGCTATTTATCCTAGAGAGATGTATGAGGACCATTTAAAGGAGAGGTCAAGATGCGTTTGTTTAAGACGGCTAATGTATTCGTCGGGGCCAATCGACGAATGGATTTTTTTTTAAGCGTAAATGGATGTTTATGAATGAGTTGTTTTTAGTCGCGGACAGACTGTTTGTCGAGAATATATTTTCGAAGTTTTTGCGACGTGTCGCAATTTTCCGATAATATGTTTCTTTTATCGCATGATGTCTACGTGTTTTGGTGACATGGTCGTTTTTACATTTTTAGTCGAGAGTCGGATTTGACTTCTCGGTTAAAAGGTCTTACCAGTTTTCCAGTAGATTTGCGGATTTTGGGTATTGGACAATGGCGAAAGTTACTTCTAAAGTACCTAGGATTTTAATGGGTTAGTTTTTGGTAAGATTTCCGTTATCCGGGTTTTACGATAATGGTTGGTTTGTTCTTAGGCGTTTTTGAGCGATCGGGGATTGCTGCTGTAGCCGTAAATAAAAGAGATTTGCGAGGATTTTTGGAAATCTTATTGTGTTTTCTTATAATCCATTTTTTTTTAAAATATCGAGTACAAGGATTGATATTAAAAAATGTGAGACTATACGAGTATACGTATACCTACCCACTCCCCCCCCCTTTTTAGAGAGGGAGATACATGAACTCGTCTTTCGACGAGCTGCCTACTTACCCCTTTCGGAAGATCAAACCATCTCGTAGTTCAGTTTGTGCCGCGAGTGTTTTTATCCGTTTGTTGCGGCGGTGTTGATCACCTTACTCGCGATGACTGTGGCCGGGTCGATATCTTCTTCCGGGTTTGTCTCCTCTGGTTGGGTTGTATTGTTTGGCTCGTAAGGCTCCTCGCTGTCCGCAGCAGATGCTTTTCAGACGTGGTCTGAGTTAACTTCACTGGCTTGGATTTGACCATAGAGGTCGTTGTGATTTGTCGAAGCTTATGTTCTGCTAAGAAGCAAAGTCGCGACTGTCTGGCATCCCCAGATCCCGGCAACTCCGTTTGGAGTTGGGAACTTTATGCCTAGATGGTATGTCGATGGGACTGCCTTCATGGAGTTTATACAAGGTGTGCCTATGATCACGTTGTAAATGGTTGGGTGGTCGACGACCGCAAAATCGACGATCTTGGTGACCTCTTTTGCCATGACCGAGAGTTTGATCGATCCGAGAGTCATCGATGTTACGCCCGAGAAACCGGTTAACGGCTTTGGCGTTGGCACGACTTATCCCCGCTCAACGTTCATCCTTTTATAAGTGTCGCGGAAGATGACGTTGACCGTGCTTCCCGTATCCACTAAGATTCTTGCGACTTCGATGTCTCGGATTACGAGGTTGACGACGAGCGGGTCGCAATGAGGTTGGTCGATTCCGCCGGCTTCCTCATCCGCGAAGGTGATTGAGTTTGTTGGGGGTCACGGGGCAGAGACCAGGTCGGACAGTTTGTGGTACTCTCTGCTTTCCACTGATAGGCTTTGATGGATGACACCGCATCGTTGCAGTACTGTGATCCTCCGATGATCATGTTTATTCTGCGACGACTATTGTCGTTGCCTTTCTCGTCCTGTCTCCTCCCGCACTTCTCGCCTGCTTGATTTCCCTGAGAAGGGTTCTTTGCTTGCGGAGTTTTATCGGTTTTCAGAGGATGGTCAAAATCGCGGATGAGATCCTTCACATTGGTTACACTGGAGAGCTCCCCTGCGAGCAATCTCGCGGCCAATCTTGCCCCAACAACTTTGCAGTTGATAGTCGAGTGGCCTTTAGTCCGATGGAAGTTGCAGAAGGTGTTCTCATCATAACTCAAATTATGGGTCCATGTGTTGCCCGAAGTTCTTCCTTGGTGATGGACATACTTGTCGTTACGAGAGTTATTCATTTTTGACCTTTGGTCTGATGCCGCGTCCTTTGAGGATGTCTTTGCCGACTTATGTTCTTGCGACAGGACTTTGGCCTCCTCTTCGATGGTGATGTAATCCGTGGCCTTACAGGGCGTCTTGGATCGACTGCGGCTTGGTTATCCATTTCCGGAACTTCGACTTGTACTAGAGCGTCTTTCGGTTTCTAGTTCTTCTTGTATGCACGTTAACGTCTTCGTCCGAGTTATCAGACTGATCGCTGGGATCCAAGTCGACTTGTTCACGCTCGTTATCCTCTGTTTCCCGCTCGGGTGGTGGAAGGTTTTCCAAGATTTTCCGCTGTCGGGTTATATTGCGTGTTCCCTGGTCTGTCGAGCGGAGTCGCGAAATCAAGTCTTCTTCCGCGAAGCTTTATGGGTCCCCGGGGAAGGATAGCCCTGGTCCTCGCCGTTAGGGTTTCAACATGTTTAGCAAGAGAGCCGATGAACTTCTCTTTTTCTTCCGACTTCTTTTTGAAGGTGGTTAACATCTCCTCAAACGCTGCGGTGTTAGCATTAGCGTTAACCGTGGACACGTTCGATGCAAGAGTGGTGCCAATGTTGTCGCTGATGTCTCCATTAACACGAGTTTGCTGGTTGTCTGTTGACATGTGTGTTGGTGTCAAAAACAGTTATCTCGAAATCAGCGTCTAAAAGTTGCATTTCTGCACGAAAGCTTTCTCGACAAACTCTCGACAAAAGTTCTCGAAGCAAAAGACAAGAGAGAAGCGGATCACAGAATCAGACGAGCAATCCAACTCGCCCGTTCCAACTCGCCGAACGGGCAAGTTGGAACGAGCACATCGTCCAACTCGACGAGCAGGCGAGTTTGACCAACCACGTCGTTCAACTCGCCCGTTCGGCTAGTTGGAACGAACGCACCGTCCAACTCGCCGTGGACCGGACCTCATGCCCTTCACCGAGCCTCGACGGATCAGTCCCTCATTTCGTAGCGATCGGAGTTACCATTGGAACTTTACAATAAGAATCACGAAGATTCGTTTCCCCAAATAAAGTTCATGGTTATCGTATAAACGACGACGGTTAACTTTACAACACGCTTGTCCACCTATACGACAAATGTGAATTATATTCGGAAAATCGACGTCGCATCAAGAAACGTTCTTTCGAAAGAAATTGTAAAAACGCTTAAGTCGGAAAATGTCCCAAAGAGGCCTACAACGGGGCTAGGGGTCCACTTACGATTTCATAACGAAATTGAGCCCAACGATGCTATGACGGTCTATCTTTACTTGAAGAAGAAGATAAACCTCACGAAATCGAAAGATAAATGTCAAGTTTCCAAGATAATGATGCAGATCGAGAAGAAAAGGAATATTTTCGCAAAACGATAAACTCGACGTAGGGGTAAAAAAGGAAGCGGGAACCGACCTAGAAGGCATATATAAGGGGAGCTGAAGCCAATGGCGCGAGAGAGAGAGACCTAGACCTAGAAAAACTTTGCTAGCTTAGGAAAACTTAGAATTTAGGCGGCTCGATTTTACTTAGACTCTTTTCGTTCTTGTTCTGAGATTAACTTGGCTAGTGAACCTATGTCCGTCTTGTCTTTCGGAAACCCTGTAACTTTTTTCTTGTCAATCAATAATACACCTATGTGCAACTTAGTTTCAATATTTTATTATCTTTGTCTCTTTCGTTCTTTGTGTGTTTACACAGATAATCAGGGACCTCTGGGAAATTTAGGGTTTCCTATCTTTCCTTGTTTTACGGAAAATCGATGGTGGAAATTTTGGTTCTCTCAATATCTGATCGAGCGTTGCGGCTGACAGTTAAATTGATCCGTACCCCCCCTCCTTCTAGCGCCAAACTGTAGGAATCAAAATTTGCATCGTCGATTTCCGTGAATATAAGGAAAGTAAAGAAACCCTAACTTTCCCAGAGGTCCCGGATTTCTGCTAGACCAATGTCAAGCAATCAGATAATGAAAACAGATGAAATTATGAATTGATAAAAACGAAAAAGAGAGCAAGAAGATCTTATTCCGAATTTGCGTATGAGCGATTACAACAACTAAAGCCTCGGATGCAAGAGCTGTTGGCGAGTTCCCTGGTTCTAAGCACCTAACACTTGTAAACTTAACTGAGTGCAGCTCGATAACAAAAACGGAAAAATGCCTAAATTGCTCTAAGTGCTGAATTTTCTTTGTGTGTGTCCAAAAGTTCCTTTCTTGCGGCTCTCGCCTTAGCTCCCTTATATACTCCTCCTTAGGTTGGTTCTTCCTTTTCTTTTTTGTCCCAAGTCGAGTTTATCATCTTGCGGAAATATTCCATTTCCTTCGATCTTCATTATTATCTTCGGAAACTTAACATTCATCTTCAAATTTGACGTTTATCTTCTCCTGCGAGTAATAGTTAAACCGTCATAGTACTTTGGGCGTAGTTTCATTAATAAATCGTAAGTGGTATCTTAGTCGCGTTTTAGACTTTTCGGGTCATTTTCCGACTTCAGACATTTTTACGATCTTATTGAAAGACAACCTTCGATGCAAAGTCGATTTTTTTTAATAATTCAAATTGATCGTAACAAGGATATGACCGATGTGTTAACTTAGCCGTCGTCATTTTAGACGATTAATTTGATATTTTACGAGAAAACATGTGTTTGCTGTTTTTGTCGTAAGTTTCCAACGATCACTGAAATCGAGACGAAACAAGAGACAGTTCAAGCGAGGCTCAAAGGAGGAAGCTACGAGGGTTTAGAGCCAAAGCAGATTTGATCGATCCAACTCGCCCAAATGCGAGTTGGTTTCGGATGCTTGATATACCATGGATTTGATCCATTTCATCCATGGTATATAAGTGTTGTACTATCTATATATTATATATTCTATCCTATTAGGTATGTTTTCAGGTTCAGGAGTATCTTGGAGTAAAGTGATGATTATGGAGCATGATTTCATCCGAGCTGACCATTAGAGGTCGATACGAAGAAGAAGCAATCGTTCGATGCACATCCAGTGCCGTCGATCGATACAGAAGAGAAGCCTCGACGATTGAAGATTATGATCGATCGATGTACATCCTGTACCATCGATCGATGTACATCCTGTACCATCGATCGATGTCGAGACGCGAGATGCGCAACTTGGTTCCAGCCGACTTTAAACCCAAGGCTTCACCAAATTACAAGATTACCCCTGACGAGTTTTTAACCTAATAGTTATATACTTGCCTAAGTTTAGTAGGCAGGAGAGCTTTTGGCCACCATTGTATTCTTATTTTCAGCAGAGAGTTTTAGGAGAGAAAATCATAGAGAGATTTGTGATTGGAACTCCATTAATTCATCTATTCTATTCTATGCAGTTTTTATTTGTATTTTGTGTCATGAATTGCTTAGCTATGTCTGAGTAGTTTACTTGTTAGATTCAGGGTTCAAATAGGTTAGAGGGATTAGCCCCAACTATAGATTTACTGAGTTGTGATATTCATTGATTGATAGTTCGTAATGCTTGTTTTAGCCTTGCTAACTAGAACATGAACCTAGGAATTTGCATGTGTCAAGCATCCTTGATCATCCTATCCTGAATCTAATATGTCATGCTAGGACTGCTAGAGAGATGCTAACCGCTGATCTAGGAGACTAGTGAGCATTATCAACCTGCGCCTAGGGCTTAGCTAGAAGCTATCGATCGATATTGTCTTCTGACAATCGATTGATATTGCGAGAGGTGTATCGATCGATATCCATATAGGATCATCGATCGACACTTTCTTGTGATGAAAAGACGACAGTTGAGATCCAAGATCTAGTTAGTTAACCAGTGAAACATTGCCATCGCTGATCACTGTGATTAAGGAGTTGAGCTCTAATATATCATGCATGCAACTGTTAGGCATCTATAGGATTATAATCTCTAACACCTGAATAGAAACCCTGCATCTAATATCTTCCAATAAAGTTACACCCCCAATCATCTTGTTAGTCGAGCAATAGACTTGCTCAATTATGATTGCTATTTACTTTTAAACCATAAAACAACAAACACCTAGAATTAATAACCTGACTAGATTTAATAGGTTCCCTAGCTCCTTGTGGATTCGATCCCTAAATACTGCAACTGAACGTCTTATTTGAGAGAATAATTCACTCCTTAGGGTAATATGAGTGGTATCAAATTTTGCGCCGTTGCCGGGGAGCTTTGATCGCCATTAGATTCAATATTATTGATTCTTATTCTTTTCTCTACCCCCATTCTGACACAAAAATTTTTTTCTTGTCTTTTCAGGTGCATGCCCAGCAGTACCAGAAGTAACATGGACAAACACCTGCTATTCTCAGAAGATTCTGCTCACTTGGAACGCACGATCCGCAAAGACCAACGTTCCACATCGCTCGACGCAGCAGCTTTCACGTCGACCGACACCCGACCTTCATCGTCGACCGACACCCGACCTTCATCGTCGACCGATCTACATCGTTCGACATCGATCGATTTACGCGGTGATCGTTACTACACCGCGTAAATCGATCGATCATTATTCGCGAAACATGGTTGCGATTGTTATTCTCAGACAGGACAAGAATGGAAACCTGTATGACCAGGATGGTCATCTGCGTAATGCAATAGGTCAGAAACTAGACGCTCAGGAGAATATAATCCCTGATACTGATGCTACAGGAGCTGCTCAAATAGAAGAGGCTGCTCGACCAAGGGCACTAGCTGACTACAATCGTCCAGATGAGTACTACACCAACATATCAGCTATTCGACTTCCAGAGATTAAGAAGCAGAATTTCGAGCTGAAGCCTTAGTACTACACACTCGT
>NC_027751.1:17991794-17993287 GCF_000695525.1 Brassica oleracea var. oleracea | reverse complement strand
GTCCTGGACATCAAGCTTAACTGGAACTCTCCACTTCTTCTTGGAAGAGCTTTCCTGGCTACAGTAGGAGCTGTATGTGACATGAACACCAACAGATTGTGTCTGACGCTGATAGATCCAGATGTCCACTATGACCCAGTTCGAGTTGTGAGACAAGAAGTCAACCTCGTGGAGCTTGGAAATGATCTTGGCTACATTGCAGCATGCCATTGTGGAGCAGAGTACGAAACATAGTACTCAGAATCGATCGACACTCACACTGCGTCATCGATCGATTCCAATGAGTCACCGACGACTGATGAACACTATCCCACATCGCTCGACGTGAAGCATCCGGTTGACCACTTCACATTACCAGATCAGTGTTATCCAAACTTTGCCTATCAACAACCCAACAAAAGAGGACGTGATGACTATGCCATAGGCAGTTGGGCAGACAGTGGATTCCATGAAAGTTTTGCAGTAGAGACTGTAATTCCTTCATCCAATGAGGATCCTACTGAGGAGTATGATGAGGATTACCGGAAAGAAAGAGCTATAGAGATTGCTATGCAGGATGACATATATTCAAGCCATTCCTTCAACAACACGTCTCCACCATCGATCGACAGAGTCTACTCAGCATCGGTCGATACCCACCCTCATCCAGCAAAACGATCTTATGCATCGATCTATACCACACTTGGTACATCGGTCGATATTAGAGCCGCCGCCTTAAAAAGGAGAAAGGGAATATTCCAATCCCAAGTAGGTTTACCAACTCCTATATAAGGAGTTTTGCACCCCAGATAACTTATCACAACACCAAGTAGAAAAGATGAATGCTCTCACTAACCAATCAGAAGGAACATCAAGGAAGAGCATTCGATCCAAAAACCCTAATTCAGCAGACAAACATCTACCATCGATCGATACTCCAGTATCAACATCGATCGATTTTCATTCTAAACCTAAAATTTCTTTATTTACTAAGAAGAATATGAGTATTGATTACGGTTTTCTAACTCCTGATGAATTTGGTATTTTCAGGAACCCAGATGGCCATGCAAGAGCTATGGATGGAAGGATTCTACAAGTATCCAGAGAGGACTTAGCGGAGATTCTTCAGTTGGCTAATGGACCAGACAACTTTTTTATGCAGCAACGCAGCATTCCAGACAACATTCCAGCTGTTCCAGACGAATATCCAAGGGCCGTCACAACAGAAATTGGTTCACACCAATCGTGCCGACCAGTTGGCCAACCATCGATCGACAAGGTTGCTCCTACATCGTTCGACAGGGTAGCACCAATGTCGCTCGACAAGGCACCTTCACAATCGATCGACAGACGTTACGAATTTGGACATCGCGCTTATGACATCTATGGAGCCAGAAAGTTCAGATGGGAATAGAAGGACGAATATGGTGTCTACAGAGATGAGTCTGGTATGCAAGGAGCGTAGCTGGTGAGATGATCCCTGTTACCAAGGACAACATCCAAAAAATTCTGGC
>NC_027751.1:17991051-17991664 GCF_000695525.1 Brassica oleracea var. oleracea | reverse complement strand
TAGGAGATGAACTCAAGACATTGGTAGATGACACTTATCAGCCTTTGGACAGAGGTTACAATGAGCTTTTCAGAAGTATGGCAGAGATGAGGACAGAGATTGAGAGTATGCAGCACATTCTTGAGAAAGAAGCTACGACATCACCATCGATCGACGCCAACAAAGCAACATCGATCGACGTCAAGCCATAGATACCCCAGATTCCTGCAGAACCAGAAAGTTTGGCAGAGAAAAAGGATGAATGGGAGATAGCATACATCAACACGGGGATTAACGACGTATACAACCTTCTCAAAAAAACGTGGACGGGTTAAGCACGAGAATTGATCTGCTACAGCAAGATTTGGAAAACATTCGCAAGAAGGATCCACAACCAGCCACATCAATCGATATCTGCACCATCACATCGATCGACAGCAAGTTCGCAGCCATGGAAGATAGGTTACAAACCTACGAGGATATGCACGACCGTTTCACCACACCTATCATGCGATACTTGGACACCTTGTCAACACAGATGATGAATGTCCAGAGGGACATTGGCAAGCTTAATGATCAACATGATTTTCAGGAAGAAGGTTCAACATCGATCGATAGGTTCCGCAGGGCATCG
>NC_027751.1:17969419-17990859 GCF_000695525.1 Brassica oleracea var. oleracea | reverse complement strand
AGAAGGAAGTCAAAGCCATTCAGAGGCAACTCGCATCTCAACACCAGATATCAGCATCGATCAACAGAAAACGCTCCAAATCGATCGACAGTAAGGCACCAGCATCGACCGATAAACACTTGGCCGCATCGATCGATACCACGTCTACACCAGACGACAAGCAGCTCATACAAAATAAAATGAAGTCAATGCATGAGGAACTGAATGAGCTATCAGCATACTCCTACGACAAGATAGGATGACATCAGTTCAGCATTAAAAACATCCTAGAAAGGCTACAGAACATCTCAAATACAATACAGAAGATGGGTGAGAGATGGACCATAAATGATGAGGCCACAAGAAGTTTCATTGCAGCTTGGTCTAGAATGTGCAGAGATGAGGTGGATGCTTGTTTCCCAACAAGTAGCTGTCTTTCCACCAACTAGCCACATACCTCCACAGTCAAGCTAAATGACTATAACAAAGCGCTGAGTGGGAGGCAACCCACTATTAGGTAATTTTAATTGGTTTTCTTAGTTACTAGTATTTACTTTCGTTTTCATTCTTTCAGATTTATTGTAAGACCCAAGTAGGATGATTACCAACATATCGACCGTGGACGAGACGATCGACCTACAATCACATACGACGATCGATGCATACCTATGCACATCGATCGATTCCCACTCCGGTCAGGTTTATCTTTCTAACTTGTTACATTGAGTACTTATGATTTATTTCCACCATAACTTCGACTGTGTTACACTGGGACAGTGTAATTTAAGTCTGGGGGGAGGTTTACTGATATTATTTATTCTGATTCTTATAAAAGGATTTTAATAAAGTTATGCTTAGCTATGTGAAAGGGACTATGATCTTATTATTGATTTATACTTGAATGTCTAACCACTCTTTAGCACCATTCTAGATTTACTGATTGCAGATAGTACTAAAGATGCTAAAGTGGATCAACCTGTCAACTATACACACTTGGCTTGATTGTTTGAAGGAACCAAAGCTGACCTCCAACACTAAACCTGGCATAATCACTTGTCTTGGGGCTTGGTATACATGGGATTGGATTCTTCAGACAAGTCTGGAAGGTAACGCCTTGTGTAGATTCATTTATCACATTTCCTCTCTCTATTTTCGACCCTAGAGTAGTTAGATTTTATTAAAAAAAAAAAATCCGAAATTTGTTACTTAATTAGGATTTAGGATCTAGTTAGGAGGAGTCTGAACAGGACTTGGTGGCTAAAACCATTAAGGCTTGATTCATAAAAATTTCAATAAAATAATTTGAACGGGACTTGGAGGCGGCGATCTTCAAGGCTCGCTTCACAAAGAATTCTTGGATATATGTCAAACAGAAGTGAACAGGGCTTGGTGGCAACCACCATTAAGTCTTGATTCATGGAAGCCTGTCCAATCTTGGTCACTGATACTGCAATGGAAGCAGACTTTGACTCAAGAGAGAAATTAGAGAGAGATAAATTAGGAACTAACTTTTACCTGCAGTTCCAGATACTTGTCTGAAAATCCTTGCATCTTGTGATCGATACTCCCAAGGTAAAGCATGCACTTTTATATTTATGCTAAGAAATGAGGTTAGTAGAGGGTAATGTCAGACAGGATTTGCTGAGTTGTAGACTAATTGAATTTGGTTGCTAAGCTAGGATATTGCATAATGTGCTTTTGTGATTAGGACTTTTTAGATGTGGTTTGCGAAATTGTAGAGGTGATGATTTCTATGTTTTAAATCTGTGAGTCCCTGTTGTTTTCAAACCTCTTTCAGAGAGACTGCTTGTTTGTTTTGCTTGAGGACAAGCAAAAGGGTAAGTCTGGGGGAGTTAATATACCATGGATTTGATCCATTTTCATCCATGGTATATAAGTGTTTTACTATCTATATATTATATATTATATCCTATTAGGTATGTTTTCAGGTTCAGGAGTATCTTGGAGTAAAGTGATGATTATGGAGCATTTAGGAGCTTAAAAGAGATTTCATCCGAGCTGGCCATAGAGGTCGATACGAAGAAGAAGCAGTCGTTCGATGCACATCTAGTGCCGTCGATCGATACAGAAGAGAAGCCTCGACGATTGAAGATTATGATCGATCGATGTACATCCTATACCATCGATCGATGTCGAGACGCGAGATGCGCGACTTGGTTCCAGCCGACTTGAAACCCAAGGCTTCACCAAATTACAAGAAATCCATATAGAATCATCGATCGACACTTTCTTGTGATCAAAAGACGACAGTTGAGATCCAAGATCTAGTTAGTTAACCAGTCAAACATTGCCATCGCTGATCACTGTGATTAAGGAGTTGAGCTCTAATATATCATGCATGCAACTGTTAGGCATCTATAGGATTATAATCTCTAACACCTGAATAGAAACTCTGCATTTAATATCTTCCAATAAAGTTACACCCCCAATCATCTTGTTAGTCGAGCAATAGACTTGCTTAATTAGGATTGCTATTTACTTTTAAACCATAAAACAACAAACACGTAGAATTAATAACCTGACTAGATTTAATAGGTTCCCTAGCTCCTTGTGGATTCGATCCCTAAATACTGCAACTGAACCTCTTATTTGAGAATTTGAGTAACCACCACCTGACCTCGATGACCAGGAAGGAGGATTGGTGGATAATGAAGAAATCGATCGACGAATACAAGACCACGTCGATCGGCAAATGCAAGAAAATTCCAATCGACATATAGATGATAGCGTCGATCAACAATCCTCACCCAACGCATCAAAACCGACAGCACCCGCTGAACCGGTGTAGAAAGGGTGTATAGGACTTTGCCTCCCTTCCCTCCCAATAAAATTTTAACAAAGCGTGAGATGGATTAAGCCATTTGCAAGAAAGCTCTCGATAAAGTGGTTATCGAAATGCCACTCAGTGACGTCATGAAAGTCTCCCCATCGATATAGAAATATGTTAAAGACATGACGTCAAAAAATTTCCCAATTACGGAGCACAGTGTCATGATGGTTTCAGAAGAAATTAGTGCTATGATCCAAGGAGAAATACCGATCAAATGACCAGACCCTGGTAGTTTCTTTTAGATTGCAAAATCCAGGACAAACGATTTCAGAGATCGCTTTGCGATCTCGGTTCTAGTGTAAACCTTATGCCCTATTTTGTAGCTCTATCCCTTGGGTTAACCCGTTTTCAACCCACCAAAATCACTTTGGTTCTTGCTGATAGATCTATTAGGACCGGAAGGAATCCTTGAAGACATACCTATAAAGATAAACCAATGTTACATACCCGCATATTTTGTGGTGTTGAAATACGTGCATGAACCCAAAGACCCCCCTCACCCTTCCTAGCCACTATTGGTGCGATCATTAATGTTTAGGAAGGCCGTATATGTTTAAACATTGGTGATATTCCAATGACTTTCGACATGGAGAAAATGATCAAACGTCTTTTTATCGACAACCAAGCTTTCTGCGTTGATCATATAGCTGAGCTGGATGACAAATCCTTCGTTGACATGTGCTCGGATGATCCCTTAGGAAATGCCCTCACTACTCCCGCAAGTGACATCTTCAGTATAGATAGCAGAGTAGATGAATATGCCCGATTAATGGATGGAAACGAGGAAGTCATGAATGTCGATGAGGAAGAAGACGACAAGTCAGCAATAGACGTCGATCGATACCTACAGAAGGTTGTCGATCGACAACCATTTTCATTAGATAACTGGAGTTCGGAAAAGGTTCTGAAAGTCGAATTAAAACAACTTCCAGCCGGATTTAAATATTCCTTCCTCTGTGAAAATTCATACCCCGTAATCGGTAATGCAAATCTGAGTAGTGGAGAACTTGCGTTGTTACAAAATAAGCTGTGCAAGTACAGAAGAGCCATCGAATATTCTTTGGACAATATTCTTTGTATCTCCCCAGATTTGTGCATGCACCGCATCCATTTAGACGATGAATCCAAATCATCGATTGAACACCAAAGAAGGCTAAACCCAAACCTGAAAGAAGTAGTTAGGGAAGAAATCCTAAAGCTCTTGGATGCAGGAGTCATCTATCCAATCTCGGACAGTAATTAGGTGAGCCATGTGCATTTTGTACCTAAAAAAAGGTTGTATAACGGTTGTTAAGAATGATAAGGATGAACTTATTCCCATGCGAACCGTCACCGGTCATCGGATGTGCATCGATTTTAGGAAACTAAATGCCGCCACTAGAAAAGATCATTTCCCTTTACCTTTTATAGATCATATGTTAGAGCGGCTTGCGAATCATCAATACTATTTTTTCCTCGACGGATATTCCGAAAACAATAGAGTCTATCTAGTATATTTATAGGATCAGGAGTGATTTAGAGGAAAGTGATAATTTTGGAGCATTTTGGAGATATTTGGAGTAAGCACCCGAGATGAACATCGAGCACGGCCATCGGTCGACATTAAAGAAGAATAATCGATCGATGTTTGCATCGTGACATCGATCGACAGCGAAGCGCGCAGAAAGCCCGTTTGGTCTCAGCCTACTTAGAGCCCAAGTCTTCACCAATTTACAAGATTACCCCTGACGAGTTTTAACCTAATTATATATGCTTTGCCAACATGTTAGAGGCAAGGTGTGCTTTCTTGTTTTACTAATTTCACAGAAAAAGGTTTTTAGGATTTTTAGTAGATTGGAGAGAAGATCCAAAGAGATTTGTGATTGGAACTCCATTGATATCTATCTATTTATCTATGCAGTTTTTATACCTAATTGCTGTTATGAAATTCTTGGTCATGTCTGAGTAGTTCTCTTTGTTAGATTTAGGGTTTAAATAGTTTATGAGGGATTAGCCCCAACAATAGATTGCTAAGTTGTGATATTCATCTTTAGGATTGTCATTAATGCCTGCTTCTAGATTAGCTACCTAGAACTTACCCTAGGAGTTGTAGACATAAGCGATAGCTTGCATCTCACTCTGAAACCATCCTAATTGAGCTAAGACTTGCTAAGAGTAAGGCGATAGCTGATCTAGTGAGCTTAGTGAGCACATTCAACCCGCACATTAACGCTTGACCAAAAGCGTCGATCGATATTCCAATAGAATAATCGGTCGACGCTTCAACAAGTGTATTGATCATTATTCCTATAGGATCATCGATCGACACTGGTCATTAGACAAACCTACAAAGCGAGAGACTAGTGGTTTGTTTATAAGTGTTGAGCTCTATAATATAATGCATACAACTTATTAAGCATCTGTAGGATTATAATCCTGATTTCCTGAATTAAAGCCCTACGTCTAGCTACTTTCATCTAAGTACCAAAACCCCAATCAATCAATCAATCAATTACTTTGCTCACAAACCTGCTATTTACATTTAAACATAAAATAAATCTAGCTTAACCAATCTGATTAGATTTATTAGGTTTCCTAGCTTCTTGTGAATTTGATCCCTAAGTACTACAACTGAACCTCTTATTTGAGAGAGTAATTCACTCCTTAGGGTAATTTGAGTGATATCACCTATACATTCGGATGAACAAGAAAAGACAACTTTCACATGCCCCTATGGCACATTCGCCTACCGCGGAATGCCATTTGGCTTTTGTAATGTCCCTGCTACTTTCCAATGATGCATGATGTCGATTTTCACAGATATGATCGAAAATTTCATGGAAGTCTTTAAGTATGATTTTTCGGTCAATGGATCTGATTTTAAAAATTGCCTCGACAATATATGCAAAGTATTGGCCAGATGCGAAGAAAAGAATCACGTACTCAATTGGGAAAAATGTCATTTTATGGTTAACGACGGGATTGTCCTAGGACACAAAGTATCTGCAGCCGGCATAGAAGTAGATCGTGCCAAAATAGAAGTCATGACCGGTTTACCGGCACCTACCACTTTAAAAGACGTGATGAGTTTCCTTGGACATGCTGGGTTCTACCGAAGATTTATTAAAGACTTCAGCAAAATCGCTAGACCCCTCACGGCTCTTCTTTGCAAAGATGTTAAGTTTGATTTCACGCCAGAATGCTAAAAAGCTTTTGAGGAAATCAAGACAGCATTGATAACCGCCCCCGCTGTATAAGCTCCAGATTGGTTCCTTTCAAGATAATGTGCGACACGAGCGATTTCACTGTCGGTGCAGTCCTAGGTCAAAAGAGAGACAAAAAGCTACATGCAGTGTATTATGCTAGTCGAACTCTAGATGCACCCAAAAGAATTATGCAACAACGGAAAATGAATTACTTTCTGTTGTCTTTGCGTTTGAAATTTTTTGATAATGCCTGGTTGGTTCAAAGGTAGTGGTCCATACAGACCATGCTGCGTTGAAATATTTAATACAAAAGAAAGATACAAAGCCAAGACTTTTGCGGTGGATCCTGCTACTTCAAGAATTTGACATAGAAATCAAAGATAAGAGAGGAGTGGAAAATGGAGTTGCTGATCATATTTACTGTATTAGAGTTGAAAAGGATGTCCCTATAGATGATATTTTGCCAACGGAAAATGTCTATAATATGGACTCAACGTTTATTGGGCATATCTGCCTCACATCTAGAGAGCCGGGGATCGACATCGAGGAAAGCTTGTCGATCGACGCCCCAGATAACCAACGGCTTGAGTCATCTCTAAA
Organism: Brassica oleracea var. oleracea; assembly: GCF_000695525.1. NCBI lineage: Eukaryota > Viridiplantae > Streptophyta > Magnoliopsida > Brassicales > Brassicaceae > Brassica > Brassica oleracea. The sequence goes on along the minus strand of NC_027751.1, from coordinate 17,984,244 downwards.
GAAAGTTGTTATTGATTTAAAAATCAACGTTGGCTGCAACCCAGTTGATCCCGAGTCAGTTCGTCCTGGAGAAAGAAGTTTGAGTCGGGAGGTGAACGCAATAGATAGAATCATCTCCGATAGACCATGGTATGCTGATATAGTAAGCTATCTCCCTGCTTATGTAGAACCAGATTCATTTCATGGATATACAAAGAAAATATTTCTTCGGGAAATTCGGAGATACTATTGGGATGAACCACACCTCTACAAACATTGTTCTGACGGAATATATAGAAGGTGTGTCGCAGAAACCGAAGTTCCAAACATTTTATTCCATTGCGATGGATCGGATTATGCTGGACACTTCACAACCTTTAAAACGATATCAAAAATCCTACAAGCAGGTTTTTTGTGGCCAAAAATGTTTCGCGATGCCCATGCCTACATTGCACAGTGCGATAGATGCCAACGAAGAGGAAAAATCAGCAAAAGACACGAAATGAAACAAAACTTCATTCTAGAAGTAGAAGTATTTGATTCCTGGGGCATCGATTTCATGGGTCCTTTTCCTTCTTCATATGGGAACAGATACATACTAGTTGCTGTAGAGTACGTGACTTAATGGGTTGAAGCCATCGCTTCACCAACAAATCACGCAGCAGTCGTTATCAAACTTTTCAAGAACATTATCTTCCCGCGATTTGGAGTTCCCAGAGTAGTAATAAGCGAAGGTGGTACTCATTTTATTAACAGATCCTTCGATAGATTGCTTAAAAAGCACGGAGTTCACCGTCGGATAGCAACACTCTACCATCCACAGACAAGTGGACAAGTGGAAGTTTCCAATCGCCAAATCAAAGAAATCCTTGAAAAGACCGTAGGAACCTCTAGGAAAGACTGGTCTAAGAAGCTTGATAACGCACTTTGGGCTTATAGAACAGCATTTAAAACACCATCAGGTACCACACCGTTCCATTTATTCTACAGATAATCTTGTCACTTACCATTCGTGTTAGAACACAAAGCAGCTTGGCGATAAAACTGACCAACTTCGACATTAAACCAGCTGCAGAAAGTAGATGGATTCAATTAAATGAACAACATGAGATTAGACACCTTGCCTATGAGATTTCAAAGATATATAAAGAAAGGACAAAAGCCTATCATGACAAGAAAATCATCTCCATGCACTTTGAGCCGGATGATCAAGTGCTCTTGTATAACTCCCGATTAACACTATTCCCTGGGAAACTCCGTTCTCGCTGGTCAGGTCCCTTCACCGTCAAGGAAGTTAGACCTCATGGAGCCATTACTCTGATCAGCAAGGAGGGAAATGAATTCACAGTAAATGGACAATGTGTTAAACATTATTGGGCCAAAGCACTTATACCAAACAAGCGAACTCTACGGTTAGACTTTCCGATCGCTGAAAAGTTTCGTAAAGAGTCTCAAGCTAACGACTTTAAATAAGCGCTGAGTGGGAGGCAACCCACTGGTTTATTTAGAAATTTAGGAATTTAGATTTAGATTTTAGATTACAAAAATAAACTGAAACTAACTTTAAACGTTAAAGTCACGATATCGATCGACATCGCACTCATTGCGTCGATCGATGGTCGTTGTCGAGTCACGGTCCTATTTAAGTCGATGCTTAACCAAGCCTCCCTAAAATCGTAAAAACCCTATGAAAGCTCCGCCCGTCGATGTCTCTCTCGTTTCTCAACCGATTTTGGTGTTTCTTGGGCTTAATCCACTCGATTTTCACTACCCTATCTGTTTAGTTCACTCAATCAACCAATCAACATGGTATGACCAAGAAATCTTCTAACTTCTAAGTTTTCTAGGGTTGATATTTGAGATTACAAAAAGAATTGGATTTAAGCGCTTTTCAAACGAAATTATCCTGATAGAACGTTAGGATAAGAGTATAGGACTGTATTATGTGACTATTGTGTTGAATGGATTCGATTTCCGATGTTTGAGTTTTTTCAGGTTTAGTGTTCGACCATCGATCGACAATACCATACCTCTGTCGATCGATTATTAAAGAGGGTTGACGATCGATGTCGACAATCGTTCATCGATCGACATCGACCACTGATTTTTAGCTGAGCTAACCCCCTTTCTTCTCTTGTTTCATCGACTAAGAAACTATACGGCGACTGGGGCTCGAGGGAGACCTAGAGGAGATGATCCAAGAGTTAGGTCTGGGAAGCATGGCTACCCACTCTTACGACGTGTACCCCAAGCTGGTCAGACAGTTTATGGCCACGGTGCAAGTCTTCTACTCCAACGAGAGAGCGAAGAGGGTGAATGAGGGCACACTGACTTTCTTCATCTGAGGCATCAGATACAGGATCCCTCTCCTCATACTCTGTGACATCTACGGGTTCCAGAACCGCGAGCTCTCATGTTGTGTCGTCCCCGCCTTTCTTGGACAGTCAGAGTTCTGGGGACACTTGGCTTCTGGTCACTTCGACTCAGGCACAGCCACTCAGACCGACATCTGCCACTCCACCGTGCGCTATGTCCTCAAAGTCCTTGCCAACACGCTGTTGTGCAAGATGGAACCAAATAATGTTCGGGTGCAGGAACTCACATTGCTTTACTATGCAGTGCAAAGTCTGGTTCCATTGGGTGAGATTTCAGAGCCGGCGGACGATCAGTGGCCCAACCTTGGGGATCTTTTAATGCTGAGCACTTGGTAAAGCTGAGGATGAAGCCATTCGGAGGGAAGGGAAGGAAGAGATAGACAGTAGGGAGCCTCCTTACACCTCCTTACACCGATCTTCATGCACATCAGGATTCCTTTGGATAAGGCCATAGTCAACAGGAACCAGACCTACATGGACGCTACGCATCTGACATACGTGCAGTGGCTCAAGGATGATTGTTTCTGGAGCTTCAGGGACAGCGCATGTACACACTTGCTATACTTAGCTCAGCGGACGGTTACAGATCTTCAGGGCGAGCTCGCTAGACTTGAGTTACATCCAGACCCACTTCTTCTCCGCAACCTGGCCAACATACCTCGCAGACGTCCCACACCCCGACCCGCCAGAGCAGCCGCACAGCCCTAGCCAGAGATCCCTGCCTTCCCACACATCCCGGACATTCCCATGCGCGATCATGGCGACTTCCAGCGTGTTGTTGTGGACGCTCTTCATTGCATTTGGGCGAGAGTGTCACAGTGCCGCTGTGTTACAAGAGGGAGTGTCTGAGCACGATCTCTGTTGGCTGCAGGTCCCTCACGCAAGCGACAGGACGACTCAGACGACGAAAACGATGAGGATTAGTCCTCATCTTTCTATCCCTTATCTACTTACGTTTTTATTTTATTTTCGGAGTATTAGGATTTATGTTTGAACTTATTTTCTTATGCTATGACTTTTAGACCATCTATTTTCTGATCTTTATGTGTGTTTGGATTGTCTAACAGAGCTAAAAATGCTGACTGATCTGATGAGCTAGACCCTATGACACGTTCCGATGCCGCATAATTTTTCTGCCTCGGCGTCATCGATTGACACCAAGGTCAGGGTGTCGATCGACGCACGAAACAAAGCGGTACGAATTTTCTTCTCATTGTCTAGTATTTATTCAGTACTTATGATTTATTCCCCAACCAATCTTAGACCAAATAACACTGGGGAAAATGTTGTTTAAGTCTGGGGGACGTAGTTGTTGGGGTTGTGGGAACAAAAATTCGTACCATCGATTTCCGTTTAAATTAGGAAAGTCAGGGAAACCCTAATTTTCCTGAGGTCCAGGATTATCTGCGAAACACACGAAGAACGAAAGAGACAAAGATAACAGAATATGGAAAGTAAGTTGCACAGAGGCGTATTATTGATTGACAAAAGAACAAAGTTACAGGATTTCCGAGAGACAAGACGGACAGAGTTTCGCTAACTCAGTCGATCTTAGAACAAAGACGAAAATAGTGTAAATAAATCATGCCGCCTGAATTCTAAGTTTTTCCTAAGCTAGCAGAGTTTTTCTAGGTCTAAAATCTCTCCCTCACATGTTGGCTTGAGCTCCCCTTATATATGCCTTCTAGGTCGGTTTCCGCTTCCTTCTTTTCCCCAAGGTCGAGTTTATCGTTTTGCGGAAATATTTCTTTTCTTCTCGAACTTCATCATTATCTTAGAAACTTGACATCTATATTCCGATTTTGCGAGATTTATCTTTTTCCGCAAGTAAAGATAAACTGTCATAGCGCTGTTGGGCTCAATTTCGTTACGAAATCGCAAGTGGGCCCTTAGCCGCGTTCTAGGCCTCTTAGGGCCATTTTCCGACTTAAGCGTTTTTACGATTTCTTCGGAAGAATTTTTCTCGATGCGACGTTGATTTGCCGAGGAAGTTCACACTTCTCATATAGTTGGATGAGTGTTGTGTTAAGTTAACCGTCGTCGTTTATACGAGAGCTATGAACTTTATTCGGGAAAACGAGTCCTCACGCTTCTTATTGTAAAGCTCCAATGGTAACTCCGATCGATACAAAACGAATGATTGATCCACCGAGGCTCGGTGAAAGGCATGAGGTCCACTCCACGGTACCAGGAGTTGGTCCAAGTCGCCAAACGGGAGAGTTGGACGGTGTGATCGGTCCAACTCGTCCATTTGGCGAGTTAGACTACTCGTCTGATTCCGAGATCCATTTCTCTCGATTATTTTGCTTCGAGAAATTTTGTCGAGAGTTGTGTTGAGAAAGCTTTTGTACAGCAAAGCAACCTTTTGACGTTGAATTCGAGATAACCGTTTTGACCCCAATAGGGGTCAAAATCGGTAACGACGAAATCAATGTCGAAAAGTTCCCGAGAAACCTTTCTAAAAGGAAAATAAGAATACGGAAAACTAAAACTTTGTATTGTTATGATTATTACACGACAAGTCCTTCGCAAGGGATCGATCAAACCATCAAATGAAAAGTCCCCGAGCATCGGAACAACCGAACCAACGCCGTCCGACCATCGAGAAGTTTAATTAGCCAAGGCCAACTCGCCCAACGGCGAGTTGGACAAACCGACCCAACTCGCCGTTGGGCGAGTTGGACGAACCACTCGTCGTTGGGCGAGTTGGATGAACCACTTTCAAATCGCGCAACGGCCAGTTGGATCAATCAAGTCCAACTCTCCGTTGGGCGAGTTGGATCAGTCATGTCCGGCTTCGCCTTTGCCGAGTTAGATCAATCCAGAACCTTCCAATTTCGTCTTCGGAACTCCCCCCTTTTGGTCTCGGTCGAACTGTCTCTTGTTTCGTCTCGATTGGAGTTATCGTTGAAACTTTACAGACAATACAACAAGAACTTATTTTCTCGTATAAGTCCGGATTAATCGTATAAAGACAATAACGGTTAAACTCGACACCATGGTTATCTCAACTATACGATTGATTCGAACCATCTTGTTAACCCGGCGTCGTGGGTAAGGTTATTCTTCTGAAAAGAAATCGTAAAAAAGTTTTCGTCAAAAAATGGCCCAAGGGGTCTAAAACGCGGCAAAATCCCGCTTACGATTATTAGCCCGAAATCACTTTGACGGTTTATCGAATATTCACGAGAAAAGATAAATGTCAATTTCGGAGATAAATGTTAAATTTTAAAAGGATAATAATGAAGATCAAGAAAAATAGAATATTTAACTCGACCCAGTAGCAAAAAAGGAAGGCCCAAACCGACCTAGGAGGAGTATATAAGGGATGCAAAGGAGAGAGGCGCAAGGGGACAATATTCTTTAGACTCTAGAACTCTCTGCACTTAGAAACCATAGGCTTTATTCTTGCACATATACTAGACGAACTCGGCCATACAGTTCGATCTCTTGACCAAATCTTTCTAATTGAACTACATTCGACTTGATCCTCGAAAGGGGTACGTAGGCAGCATTTCATAAGGCCCAGTCCCAAATCTTAAAAAAACCATTCGTCTTTTTCGTCTATTGTTAAGCGAGTTGCGGCCACATTGGTTTTTCTCAACATAGGTGGTATTGCTAGCAAACTTAGTCTCGTTTTATTTTTTGGGTTATGCGATTTCCTTTGTCATCTCGTTTCCAGACAAGCGTCATGTATGCTTTAGTCTCTGGAACGCTCATACGCAAATTTGAAATAAAGATCTATTGTTTTCTAAATTCGTTTTGTTATCTTTCCATATCTTTCCGCATTTATTTGGTCACTTGTCGTCGGCTCTCGCATAGAATCCGTACCTCTGGAAATTTAGGGTTTTCCTAACTTTCCTTATTTTATGTAAATCGACGGTGCGAATTTCGGTTCCCACAATTTGGCGCTAGAAAGAGGGGGGGGGGGTATGGATTACTCTAACTCATGGCCACAAAACGCTTGATCAAAATGATGTCTGGGAATATGAAAGAAAAACTCGCAGTCCTCAATAATGCTGGTAAAACAAATTGAGCAGTGACTACTCCAATGGCCAACGCTTACGTAAACGCCACAGTTTTTGAGGAAATCGAAAACCTAGTCGCGACTTTTCGCCACAGGAAAAGCAATGAAGTGATAAATTTTATCAAACCCCGTAAGATTCGTCTCATTACCGAGCTAAAAAAATCTCAATGCATAAGGTTTTACCAAAGAATGTGTTCCGTAACCTTTTCAAGAAAATAAAATTTGCTCTCCCCGAAACCGCAGAAAAAGAAAGCACAACAAATCGGGTACACAACAGACCGCTGTACTTCTTTCGAATAACTTTCGGAGAAACGAAGTTGATTTCTATAAAATCACTCGAAACCTAAAAATGGCTGACGAAGACAAACAGAGCAAAACGAGAGATCGTGTCCTCACCGCTAAAACATTTTCTGTAACCTAAGATTTCGTAAAAATTCAAGTGTCACTTCAATAGTGTTGGGGTCAAATCGGTCAAGACAGAATCAATGTCTGAAAGTCCCCAGAAAATATTTTTCTCAATAACAATTTCGAAAAAAAATTTATTGAAAAGGTTTTACTACGAGTTCTTGATATATTTTATCGACAACAAGAAGCAAACATTGTTGGGGTAAAAAACGGTTTTCTCGAAATAAACGTCCAAAAATTGTGTTTCTGTACGAAAGCTTCTCGACACACTCTCGACAAAAGTTCCTGAGCAAAAGACTCGAGAGAAATGGATCACGGAACCAAACACGCAGTCCAACTCGTTCGTTCGGACCCTTTGAGGTGCAGAACTGCACAGACGCGTCAGACGTTTAGCTATGAATGAAGATCTTCCCCTGGTCTGAGGTCAATCAGCATTATGTACCATATGTTATGCATGTTTTATTGAATGGTGGACAGAGCACACCATCCAGCTCGGCGGATGGCCGAGCTGGATCGACCACGCGACCAGTTCGGCCATCCGCCGAGCTGAACCAGTCCAGCTCGGTGGATGGCCGAGCTGGATCGACAACACGACCAGCTCGGCAGATGGCCGAGCTGGATCAAGCACACGACCAGCTCGGCCATACGCCGAGCTGGATCAGTCCAGTTCGGCAGATGGCCGAACTGGATCTAACACGCGACCAGCTCGGCCATCCGCCGGGCTGTACCAGTCCAGTTCGGCGGATGGCCGAGCTGGATCGACAACACGACCCGCTCGGGCATCCGCCGAGCTGAGCCAGTCCAGCTTGGCGGATGGCCGAGCTGGATCAAACACGCGACCAGCTCGGCAGATGGCCGAGCTGGATCGAACAGGCGACCATCTCCGCCATCCGCCGCCAGTTCGGCAGATGGCCGAGCTGTATCGATAACACGACCAGCTCGGCCATCCACCGAGCTGGATCGAACACGCAACCAGCTCGGCCATTGGACCGAAAACCCGACCAGCTCGGCCATACGCCGAGCTGGAATAGTCCTGTTCGGCGGATGGCCGAGCTGGAATGATCGTGCTGTCTTCATCCCGTCCTTGCAGTTCCCCCCTTCGGGATTAGAACGAACCTGCTCTTGTTTCATATTGATCGGAGTCACCGTTGGTACTTTACGATTTAAAAACCGCAAGAACTCGTTCTCTCGAATAACATTCGGATTGATTGTATAAAATGGCAACGGTTAGCTGAATAGGTCGAATTGCCTACAATGTACGAGGAATTTCAATGTTCTTCGGAATCGACGTCGTTTCGAAAGCGCTCTTTTTATAAAATCGTAAAAAGGCCTAAGTCGAAAAATGGCCCGAAAGGGCCCAAAATGCGGCTAAGAGCCCACTTACGATTTTATACCAAATCAAGCCCAATCGTTATGATGGTTTATCTTTTGTTATGTAGGAGAAGATAAATGTCAAGTTCAGAGGATAAATGTGAAGTTTCCTAAGATAAACACAAAGATCGAAGGAAAATGGAATATTTCCACGAAGCGATAAACTCGACCAAAGGCAGAAAGGGAAATAGCAAACCGCCTCTAGGAGGAGTATATAAGGACGTCGAGGTTGAAGAGGCAAGGGGATCAAGCCTTTCGTAGTTCCTCCTGGAGTTGAGATTCTTACAACCTGTTTTCCAATTAGACCTTTACGGTCTAGTTATGTGTCGTGTAGATGTAATTGAGGCCATACGCGGAGATGAGAGAAAGAGTGTGAGTTCTCTTCTCATTTCTGACTCTGCAGATCCTGATACTTGTCGTTGCATAAGATGAGAACGTCTGAAGACTTATGTTCGAGAAGTCTCATAAACGCGCCAATATCGACGAAGGGACATGTTTTAGGATCTCGTATGTTTGATATCATGCCTTGAGATGTTGAAGACCAGTGTTCTGGGTTTTGGGCAAGACCTAGGCTTAGTTCTAGTTTTAGGGTGTGTGATGACTAATTCGGCTTACGTATCCCATTGCAGTTTCATCCTGATTCAATACCGAATTAAAGTCCACGATAGGTTCTCGACTTATACGACTTGTATGGTTGGAACCGAGCATCTCTTCGAGGACAATTTTTAAGTCTCCCGAAAGTGCTGACCAAAATTTCAGATTTTCTTATATAGCACTATTACCCTTGTGTCGGGTGTACGAGAGCTATCTCTACGAGATGGCTTAGTCTGTTTAGGACGTTAAGAGTTTGTTGGGATCAGCAACAAACTTATCGATAGATATTACCGTTTTTGAGTCTTCGCGAAGAATACATGTTTGAGAAGATGTTAGTATGTATGACTGTTTGGTCTTCCAAGAAGGTGCCTTTATCGAGGAAGGTAATTTTGTCGAAAAATGGTTCTTCAGGCGTCTGCGACGTCTCGCAATGCTGAAGATTGAATTTTCTTTCGTATGTCGCGTTTCGTGCTTGAAATGTTCACGGGCTTGAAGATGTTTCGCGATATTGCAAGGGTTTAGTCTTAAACCTGCGTTTCAGAAACATTTTGGTTTGTCTACGGATGTTTACAGCCAAAATTGTTGTTCCTGTTTGGATGCTACTAATTTGATTTGCGATCGAGGAATTATGACCGAGGGGTCGCGTAAATTTGTCCCTGGGAAGAAGCATTTTCCTTCGTAGTGTTTTGTGAAGTGTTGGCTTTCCGAGATCTATTCCGTGTACATTGAGGATTTTTCGTGTAGCTCTAGGAGTTCTGTTACGAGTTTTCCTTACATGCAGCATTTTACGGGTAAAACATAGCGGGCTTTTAAGTTAATGGTGGAACGTATTGAACTTGGTCGATTGTCGACAAGTTTAGGTTTTCCGTTAACCGTTTGGTTGTTAGGACTGAGTTTTGTTACGAAGAATTTATCATCTGATTTCCGACTATGGGTTAACGATAATTATTTTCTTAATAGTCACATGACGTTTTAGACAAATCACAGATTGTCGTTTAGCCGTTAAGTGATGGAGCGATGGTTTTTCAAATACTTTTGCTTGGCGTGAAGGATGTGTTCACTCAGATATCCAAGGACGTTGTAGGTCAGGCATTAGACCATGGTACTTTCTAGTTAACATTAACGTCATGTTAGTTTACGATTGTCCTTAAAGGGGATGCCGAATTCTGGTTCGGACTTTTACTGGAAGGCGTAATTGACCGAGGGCCAAAGAGCGCTTGTCGTGATTGATAGGCCAACTTTGTCAAGATTATCCGTGTTAATATGGTCGATAGTCATAGAAAATGATTCTCCGCTCTAGGTTTCAGTTATACGACAAATATTTCGTATAATGTTACCTATAATAAAATCGATTCGTTTTTGTCTAAGGAAGACGAAGCCCAAGAGGTTTGATACATAACCAGTGCGGAATCAGTTGATGGATGATTGCAGGCTTCGATGTGACCGACGGAAATGAAAGGCAGAAGCCAGCGAGCCGTAGGGCTAAAAAATGAGGTCTATTAGATCGTAATGCAAAGAAATAGAGTTTAGATCATCCAAAGTCAAATCTTACAGCTTTGTATTTGCTATACGAAAAATACTTCTTCGTAAAACCAGTTATGTTCTCTTTTGAAAGTTTCTTCGTATGACTTGATCTGATTGTACGAAGGATTTTTCGGGTAAGTACTGGGCGACCGGTTTACGAAGGTTGTAAATCGGTGATATGTATACACATGTCAAAGTAGCGTTGTTTCTGCGGGTTTTACGAGAAATTTTTCTGCTTTGATTTCGATCTTTGGTGAAAGTTGCTTGGAGTTACTCATGGAGTGTTACCGAAGTTTATTTCGCCACGATATAGTCGTAGAATGTTTTTTCATAGGCATTTGAGTGGATTCTCATGACATATTCGTTTGTGAAATGAATTGGTCAACCAGCGGTAGATCTAGCCAACGATCGAGAAGAAAGTGTTCCCAATAACGCGCTCGCAGCTACTTTTATTCTCGAGTTTTCTTTGTCACAAATTTTTTGATGCTTTTCAGTGACTCACTTAGATCAACGGAAACTGAAAGAAATGCTTTGATGCTTCAAGATTTCTCATAAATTTTTTTTATAAAGTCGGAAAGGGCTTCAAGACTTTGGCGAATCGTCGAGTATCAGTTTGACATTGGTACAGGTTTTTCTATACGCATGATTGCGACGAGAAGTTATGTATAGTCATTGAGATTATGTTCATGATCGTCTGGATATGTTCCTAACGTTTAGACGAATCTTGGATTGTCGTTTGTCTTTTTGGGACGATTTAAATGAGCCATCCCATTGCCTAAGTGTTTTTCTGCCTGTTTCTGCGAGAGTTTGCTTTGTCAAAAGCGTTTTCTCGATGCCGAGGAAAAAAGTTTTGAAGTATGGGAGTATACGAGTATAGTATACGTATCTAATCCCTCTTTTTCTTTTACGAAAGAAAACAGTTGAACCGATATTTTGAAGGGTTGTGTACGTTTCTTCTTACGAGGATTGGAATGATCGACAATCTGGGTCGATTTATTGATGACGCTGGGACTGTGATTTGGTTGTTTTCAGGTTGACGGCTTGGAATATGTCAGTTTTAAGAAAATCCCTAGAAATGAATTGGTTTTAAGACGATGTTCGTTCTTTAGGAAGTGATCTGAATATGTGTGGCGATCATTTCTCAATTTTCAGAGAGTTTAGATTGGTTTGCAAGATTTGCCTGAACAGTCATGGAACAATATACTGAGACAGGAAAAATCGCCTAAGACTTAGTTCGCTAGACTATCCACCTAGGTTTTTAATTCCCTAAAATTCTATGGCAGTCTAAAAAGCATTTTTATTTTTTAGTACTTTCCTACGAAAATTTTAAGTCTGATTTTAAAAGATATCAAGTCGGACATACCTTAGTTCTCTCGAAGATTTGGGTTTACCTCTTCTCCGTTTTGCTTGCTCATTTGAGAGAGTAATTCACTCTTTAGGGTAATTTGAGTGATATCAAATTTGGCGTCGTTTCTGGGGACTCTTTTTTATTACCATTATATTAAGTTTTGAATTTAGTCTAGATTTTGTTACTGAATTTGCTAAAAGTTTTCTCTCTTTTCCTGCTTACACAGGACCTTAAGATGGAAGATATGGATTTCGGCCGAACATCGATCGACGAAATAACAACAACATCGAGCGACGAGTCGACGGAAAAATCGATCGACGCTGCACATCAAACATCGATCGACCACACCCCACCGGAAGCAGGTAAGTTTTCTCTTACCAATAATGCTAATGAGGGAGTAGTCCTAGGAGAACCTAAAGGTCAACTAAGAAACGCAATGAACCGAATCATAAATGAACAGGGGACTGCAATATCTGTTAAAACAAATTCAATCTCAACTAAAAAAGCAAAGTTGCCTCTGCAAGACCACTTAAACCCTGGCAGGACCTATTCCAATAGGTCCGCCATTAAACTACCCAAAGATGATACCAAGAAATCCGGGGTTAGCCTCGAATACTTGTTCTTGGTACGTCAGAATCCTTTTCGTGGAAACGTCTCAGAACACCCACACGATCACATCGAATATCTAAAAGATATGATGGATGACAAGTACAATCGCTATAAACGTTTTTCATTTTCCTTAGATTGAGACGCCAGGAAATGGTTGGACCAACTACCAGCAGGGTCTTTGACATGCTGGAAGGAAATAAGGAATACCTTCATTAATCACTTCTTCAATGAGACGCGTTACTGGGATGTAAGGAAGAAAATCTCCACATTCCGCCAAGATCCACGAGAATCATTCAAGAACGCTTGGGAGAGATTCAAGAGTTACCAGCTTGAATGCCCCCACCATGGTTATTCAGAACCACAGCTCATTAATACCTTTTACGGAGGTATTAACTTGCATTACCAAATCACCCTTGACACAGCCAGTGAAGGGAGCTTCAGTACTAGGAACTCTGAAGAGGCGAAGCGTTTGATCAAGAATGTTGCTACAGGTAAATCCTACGAAATGATGGACGTAGAGCGAGGAAGGAGAGTTGACTAAACGGAAAGGCCACATTTAGCCAAGATCAAAGAGTCTCTAGACTCACTTCATTCTGCTCTAGAGGAACAAAACCAATTTGGGATTTACCAAATTGACGATGGTACCCTTTCTAAATTAGAACAACAGGTGGACTTCGTAGATGTACCCACCTTGAAAGATAGGTATCATATCCCTAACACCGATAGTTTTACCCAAATTTACGATGCTACTGTTGGATCAAGTCGAGGCAAAGTGAAATTTAGGTTAAACCAAGCTTTCACGGGAAATCGCAAAATGGCCACTGACCTGAACGGAAAGATAAACATAGTCTACGGTGAGCTAATGAGGAACTTCGACGCTTTAAATGAACACATTAAGAGACTGGACGGTCAAGTAGCGGAAAACGTGACCGCCATCAAAAGAGAGACGGGACGTCTCCTTGGGCGAACTGACTCGAATCCGAAACGTCAAGTTAATGCTGTGTTACTAAGAAGCGGAAAACGCAATAGAAATCAACCATGCAGAAAAACGTGTTGTAGTTGAGAAAACCGGTGAAAGTAGATCACAACCGATAATCCTCGATAGTCCCAACCCAGAATCAGAAACTTCTCAAGAGAAGGACAGTCCAACACTAAGGAAGCGGCTATCGACCTCGAGGAAGAAGAAGAGGAGTTGGAAGAAGATGTAGAAATCGATAGACAAGAAGGAAACAACGTCGATCGACCAACTACAGTAAATATCGATCGACAAACTGGAAATAATGTCGATCGAGACTCGGCTCCTGCTGAAACAGCCGTAGATAGAGTGTATAGGACTTTACCACCCTTTCCTCCAAACAAGACGCAGACTAAGCGAGAATTAGATAAGGCGATCTGCAAGAAAGCATTCGATAAAATCACGTTGGATATGCCATTGAGTGATGCCATAAAAGTATCACCTTCAATAAAGAAATATGTAAAAGACATGGTATCCAACAGCTTCCCAGCCGCTGAGCACAGCGTCACGATAGTTTCAAAGGAAGTGAGTGAAATAATCCAAGGCGAAACTCCGATCAATGGACCCGATCCGGGCAGCTTTGTTTTGGACTGCAACATACGGAATAAAAGTTTTCCTCGATCCCTTTGTGAACTAGGTTCCAGCGTGAACCTCATGCCGCACTGTGTCGTGATATCCCTGGGATACGACAAGTTCAAACCTACCAAAATAACTTTGGTTCTTGCCGATAGATCCGTTAGAGTACCTGAGGGAGTACTTGACGAGTTGCCAATAAGGATTAACGACTGTCACGTACCAACGGATTTCGTTGTGCTGAAATACCAGAATGAACCAAAGGATCCCCTCATTTTGGGTAGACCATTTCTAGCTACAGCTGGTGCGATCATCGACATCAAGGAGGGTCGGATATGTTTAAACATTGGAAACATTCCGATGACCTCTGATATGGAAAAAATGATAAAACGACCCTTAATCGATAAACAGATCTCCTACGTGGACGATATCTCTGAGCTGGCTGAAGAATCTTTCATAGACCTATGCTCAGATGATCCTCTGGAAAAAGTGCTTACATCTACCGAAGAGGAAACATTTAGTGTCGACAACAGGGCTGATGAATACGTGCGATTAATGGACGCAAGTATAGAAATAGCAAATGTCGATGAAGTAGAGGATGACACTTCGTAAATCAACGTCGATCGATATTTAAAGGACGCCATCGATCGACAACCATCTTCCCCAGAAGATTGGGATCCCGAAAAAGCACCATAAATTGAGTTGAAGCAACTACCTACCGGACTTAAATATGCTTTTCTCTATAAAAGTTCCTACCCCGTAATCGTAAACGCCAACCTAACCAATGGAGAACTTGCACTACTAGCACAAGTATAGGAGAGCCCCTGGATACTCTCTCGAGGATATTCCTGGGATATCTCCAGATCTGTGCATGCACCGAATTCACTTAGAAGACGATTCCAAATCGTGAGTGGAACACCAAAGGAGGCTAAACCCGAACCTGAAAGAAGTTGTTAAGAAAGAAATTATCAAACTCTTAGATGCTGGAGTCATCTACCCAATTTC
>NC_027751.1:17949315-17952109 GCF_000695525.1 Brassica oleracea var. oleracea | reverse complement strand
GTTGGCAAAGCTTATATAATTAGGTTAAATCTCGTCATGGGTAATCTTGTAAATTGGTGTAGACTTGGGCTCTAAGTCGACTGTGACCAAATGGGCTTTCTGCGTGCTTCTTTGTCGATCGATGTGAAGATGTGAACATCGATCGATTATTCCTCTTCAATGTTGACCGATGGTCGAGCTCGATGGTTATCTCGGGTGCTTACTCCAAATATCTCCAAAACGCTCCAAAATCATCACTTTCCTCCAAATCACTCATGATCCTATAATTATGCTAAATAGACTCTAGAATATAATAAATAGTTAAGACAACACTTATAAACCATGGGTGAAAGTGGGTCAAATCCATGGTCTATCAACTCCCCGAGACTTACCATTTTGCTTGTCCTCAAACAAAACGTATAGGCAGTCTCTCTGAAAGAGGTTTGAAAACAGCAGGGACTCACATAATTTCAAACTTAGAATCAACACCTTAGAAAGTCCTAGTCTCAGAAGCACACTATACCATATCCTAGTCCAGCAACCAAGTTCATCTAGTCAACAACTTAGCAAATCATGTCTGACAATCCCCTCTACCAACCTCAATTCTTACATAAATAAAGTGTAGGCTTTACCTTGGGGGTATCGATCACAGGATGAAAGGATGCTCAAACAAGTATCTGGACCTGCAGGTAAACAATAGTTCTAATCCTCTCTCTCTACTAATTCTCTCTCTCAGTCAAAGTCTACTTATATTGCAAAATCATTGACCAAGATTGGACAGGCTTCCATGAACCAAGCTTTAATGGTTTTAGCCACCAAATCATGTTCACTTCTTTTTGACCTATATCCTAGGATTATTTGTGAAGCAAGCCTTAATGGTTGTAGCCACCAAGTCTTGTTCTAATCCTTTACCTATAGAATTCTGATGAAGCAAGACTTAATGGTTGTAGCCACCAAGTCCCCGACAACGGCGCCAAATTTGATATAACTCAAATAACAAAAGGAGTGAATTACTCTCTCAAATAAGAGGTTCAATTGTAGTACTTAGGGATCGAATACACAGGGAGCTAGGGAACCTAATGAATCTAATTAGAATTGTTAAGCTAGGTGGTTTAATGATTTAAATGTAAATTTGCAGTTGTTGAGCAAGTAATTGCTCGATTGATTGGTTGAGGTTTTGGTGCTTAAAAGAAAATAGTTAGACTTAGGTTTTTATTCAGGAAATTTGGAATTATAATCCTATATATGCCTAATAAGTTGCATTCATGATATTGTAGAGCTCAACACTTATAAACAAACCACTAGGCTATCGCTTTCTAGGTTCGTCTATTGACCAGTGTCGACCGATGATTCTATATGAATATCGATCGATGCACTATTCGAAACGTCGACCGATTATTCTATTTGAATATCGATCGACGCTATTGGTCAAGCGTTAATGTGCGGGTTGAATGTGCTCACTAAGCTCACTAGATCAGCTCTCGCCTTAATCTAGCAAGTCTTAGCTCGATTAGAATGGTTTCAGGATGACATGAAAGCTATCGCTTATATCTAACAATCCTAAGGCAAGTTCTAGGTAGCTAATCTAGAATCAGACATTAATGACAATCCTAAAGATTAATATCACAACTTAACAATATATAGTTGGGGCTAATCCCTCATAACCTATTTAAACCCTAAAATCTAACAAGAGAACTACTCAGACATGGCCAAGTAATTCATGACAGCAATAAGGAATGAAAACTGCATTAGAATAATTGATAGATATTAATGGAGTTACTAACACAAATAAATTTGGACATTATCTCCAATTTACTAAAAATCCTAGAAAACCTTTGCTTTAAAATCACTAAAATAAGAAAACACATTTTGCCTCTAACATGTTGGCAAAGCTTATATAATTATGTTAAAACTCATCAGGAGTAATCTTGTAAATTGGCGAAGACTTGGGCTCTAAGTCGGCTGAGACCAAACGGAATTTCTGCGCGCTTTGCTATCGATCGATGTCAAGATGTGAACATCGATCGATTATTCCTCTTCAATGTCGACCGATGGTCGAGCTCGATGGTTATCTCGGGTGCTTACTCCAAATATCTCCAAAACGCTCCAAAATAATCACTTTCCTCCAAATCACTCCTGATCCTATTAATATGCTAAATAGACTCTAGAATATAATAAATAGTTATTAAAACACTTATAAACCATGAGTGAAAGTTGGTCAAATCCATGGTCTATCAACTCCCCGAGACTTACCCTTTTGCTTGTCCTCAAGCAAAACACATATGCAGTCTCTCTGAAAGAGGTTTGAAAACAGCAGGGACTCACATAATTTCAAACTTAGAATCAACACCTTAGACAGTCCTAGTCTCAGAAGCACACTATACCATATCCTAGTTTAGCAACCAAGTTCATCTAGTCAACAACTTAGCAAATCATGTCTGAAAATCCCCTCTACCAACCTCAATTCTTACATAAATAAAGTGTAGGCTTTAAATTGGGGGTATCGATCACAGGATGCAAGGATGCTCAAACAAGTATCTGGACCTGCAGGTAAAAAATAGTTTATATCCTCTATCTCTACTAATTCTCTCTCTCTGTCAAAGTCTGCTTATATTGCAAAATCATTGACCAAGATTGGACAGGCTTCCATGAATCAAGCTTTAATGGTTTAAGCCACCAAATCATGTTCACTTCTTTTTGACCTATATCCTAGGATTATTTGTGAAGCAAGCCTTAATGGTTGTAGCCACTAAGTCTTGTTCTAATCCTTTACCTATAGAATTCTGATGAAGCAAGCCTTAATGGTTGTAGCCAC
>NC_027751.1:17948704-17949194 GCF_000695525.1 Brassica oleracea var. oleracea | reverse complement strand
CACAGGGAGCTAGGGAACCTAATGAATCTAATCAGAATTGTTAAGCTAGGTGGGTTAATGATTTAAATGTAAATTTGTTGTTGTTGAGCAAGTAATTGTTCGATTGATTGGTTGAGGTTTTGGTGCTTAAAAGGAAATAGTTAGACTTAGGGTTTTTATTCAGGAAATTTGGAATTATAATCCTATAGATGCCTAATAAGTTGCATTCATGATATTAAAGAGCTTAACACTTATAAACCACTAGGCTCTCGCTTTCTAGGTTTGTCTATTGACCAGTGTCGACCGATAATTCTATATGAATATCGATCGATGCACTATTCGAAACGTCGACCGATTATTCTATTTGAATATCGATCGACGCTATTTGTCAAGCGTTAATGCGCGGGTTGAATGTGCTCACTAAGCTCACTAGATCAGCTCTCGGCTTACTCTAGCAAGTCTTAGCTCAATTAGAATGGTTTCAGGATGACATGAAAGCTTTCTCTTATAT
>NC_027751.1:17938815-17948573 GCF_000695525.1 Brassica oleracea var. oleracea | reverse complement strand
AAAGCACACTTTGCCTCTAACATGTTGGCAAAGCTTATATAATTAGGTTAAAACTCATCAGGGGTAATCTTGTAAATTTGCGAAGACTTACGCTCTAAGTCGGCTGAGACCAAACGGGCTTTCTGCGCGCTTCGCTGTCGATCGATGTGAAGATGTGAACATCGATCGATTATTCCTCTTCAATGTTGACCGATGGTCGAGCTCGATGGTTATCTCGGGTGCTTACTCCAAATATCTCCAAAACGCTCCAAAATCATCACTTTCCTCCAAATCACTCCTGATCCTATAAATATGCTAAATAGACTCTAGAATATAATAAATAGTTATTAAAACACTTATAAACCATGGGTGAAAGTTGGTCAAATCCATGGTCTATCAACTCCCCGAGACTTACCCTTTTGCTTGTCCTCAAGCAAAACACATAGGCAGTCACTCTGAAAGAGGTTTGAAAACAGCAGGGACTCACATAATTTCAAACTTAGAATCAGCACCTTAGACAGTCCTAGTCTCAAAAGCACACTATACCATTTCCTAGTCTAGCAACCAAGTTCATCTAGTCAACAACCTAGCAAATCATGTCTGACAATCTCCTCTACCAACCTCAATTCTTACATAAATAAAGTGTAGGCTTTACCTTGGGTGTATCGATCACAGGATGCAAGGATGCTTAAACAAGTATCTGGACCTGCAGGTAAGCAATAGTTCCTATCATCTCTCTCTATTAATTCTTTCTCTTAGTCAAAGTCTGCTTATATTGCAAAATCATTGACCATAATTGGACAGGCTTCCATGAATCAAGCTTTAATGGTTTTAGCCACCAAGTCATGTTCTAATCATTTACCTATAGAATTCTTATGAAACAAGCCTTAATGGTTGTTGCCACCAAGTCCTGTACGAATTCCTTCCTAATAAATCTATAAAAATAATAATATATATATATACACATATATATATATATATATATATTTTAAACTATATCTAAAATTTTATCTATAATTTCGAAAATAGAGAGAGAGTGTGATAAATCTACACAAGGCTTTACCTTCCAAACTTGTTTGAAGAATCCGATCTCATGTATACCAAGCCCCAAGACAAGCAGAGTTGAGCTCAATTAGGTTGGAGGTCAGCTTTGATTCCTTCAAACACTCTAAGCAAGTGTAACATAGTTGACAGGTTAATCCACTTTGGTATCTTTAGTACTATTTGCAACAAGTAAGTCTAGAATGGTGTGGTTAGATAACAAGTAAAATCAATAAGTTCATCATCCCCTTCTTGACTCAATAAAAACTTTTTGAAAACATTTTAATAAGACTCATAAATAAACTACTATCAGTAAACCTCCCCCCAGACTTAAACTACATTTTCCCCAGTGTAAATTCAGTCGGAGTTATGGTGAGAACCAAATCATAAGGACTTAATTTAACAAGTTAGAACGATATACCAAAAAGGGATGGATGCCGATCGATGTAAAGGTGTTGATATCAGTCGCGGCAGGTGACGTTCTGTCGATCAATGTCGGCAGTGTTTCGTCAGTCGATTCTCACGGCAATCGTCTACTCGGATCTTTTTTTTTTAGGACCTGCAATAAAATAAAAACTAATATAAATACTAGATTAATAAAAACCAGTTAAATATTACCTAATAGTGGGTTGCCTCCCACTCAGCACTTTGTTATAGTCATTTAGCTTGACTTTTGGAGGTGATTTGGCTAGTATTTTTGAAAGCTGGAACTTGCTGGAAAACAAGTATCCATCTCTTCTCTGCGCTTGTCGAACCATGTACCAGTGAAATCTCGCATTGCTTCATTTCCTCACCGCCATTTTTCCTGGATTGTTACAGTTGTGTTTTCTATCTTCTGCAATCTATCTCCAAGACTCTCAAGGTTTAACTGATGTATAATAAGTGTGGCGTAAGTTTCAGCTGATATCTCCTCTCCATGGTTGTGTGTATCAGACATCTCTGATGTCACCGTTGGTACTAGCCTGCCTCAGTTTGTAGCGTCGTCAACCGATGTTTGTTTCTGAATGTCGGTCGATTTGTTGTTGCGTCTGTCGATCGATGCAGATGCTTCTGGTCGACGGGCGATGTAACTCCGAATCTCCACTAATTCCCTTTGTATTGCTTTTATCTTGGAAGTCAAAGAACTCATGCTAAGGTTCAGTGGGAAATAGATGTCATCACATCTCCTATCAAGCCTCTCTTCTGTAGTTTCCAGAGTTCGGTAGATTTCTTCTACCAACTAATCAATCTCTGCTTTGGTGTGAAAATCTGGTTGAGACTTCATCGGGAATGAGTTCTTTGGGTCGTCGTCGATCGATGTGGAGTAGTGCCTGTCGATCGATTCTGGTCGATGTCTGTCGGCTGCATGCTGAATTTTAGCTATGTCTTGCCTCATCTTCTCCATGCATGTAGTCAACCAACTAATGCTATCATTCAGTGGATAGTAGACACCATCAAGCTTCATCTGGAAATCACCTTCATTCTTTTCTTTGGCTCCACAGACTTCATAGAACATCTCATTGATCTCGTCTTTGGTGTAGATCTTTGGTACCAGCTTGGTCTGTGTGAATGAGCTAGCATGTTTTGGAAGACATATGTAGATGTGCTCATCTCTCGAAGCTCTTTCCATTAGCTTTCTGATATCATCCTTGGACACATTGATGACGTGTCCATCCACATCTCTTGCACATCCCTGATCGTCTCTGTAGACTCCATACTCATCATTCTCTTCCCAGTAGAACTTCCTAGTTCCAAAAAGGTCAATGGCTCTTCTGCCAAGCTTTGGACGTCTGTCGATCGATGGAGGGACATCAACGACGATTGACGGTCGAGTTGGATGTTTATACTTCTACTTGAAGCGATTGTCTATGCCACCATCTGTGTCACATAACTCTCTCTGCTGATGTGTTGGGACGGTGCGTTGTTGCATGAAGAGATTATCTGCTCCATTATCCATCTGGGTCCCTGAAAATACCAAATTCACCCTGTCTTAAATACTGGTTATCATAATCAGGAATTGTTGTTTCTACTGCTTAGCTTTCGTGATGGTGATCATTTGCCCCACTGCCAATCGAGTAGTCTCCTTCTCGTATACGGTCGACTCCAGTGTCGATTGATGGGAAGAAGGCAATGTCGGTCGATGCTCGGTTTTGGCTTGTCTGATGAAGATGAGTGTCAATCGATGTTGATCATGTTCTGTCGATCGACGGCGCATTCCTTTTCCAAGAGGAATGGTGGAGAAGTCTATCTTCCTCATCGAGAACGGCTTTGTACTCTATAGCTCGCTCCTTCTCATAATCTTCATCATACTCCTCCGTATGCATGGTGTGTCTGATGTGTGCTACCATAGTTGGTTTGTAGTAGTCGTTCTCCCAATCTTCTGGACTACTGTTGACCGATTCTTCTTTGGGTGTGTCGGTCGATTTATGGTGTGAGTTTCGATCGACGCCGAGTATTCTTTTTCGTACTCAGCTCCACAGTGGCATGCTGCAATGAGTTCTGGATCATTAATTCTTCTGGAGGACGTTTGTGGCTTCTTGACTGGAATAGGATTGTAGTGGACAAGTGAATATATGAGTGTCAGGCACAACTGGTTTGTTTGCAAGTTGCACATTGCTCCTACTATTGACAAGAAATCACTCCCAAGTAGTAGAGAAGAGTTCCAGTTTAGCTTGATATCCAAGACATGGAAATCAACTGGAACTAGGGCATTACCAATCTGCACCTTTAGGTCTCTCACAACTCCTTCTGAGCTGCTCTGAGAACAATCCACAAAAGTGAATGATTCCTTAGAAGGCTCCACCTGCAGACCCAGATGGTCTGCCATAACCCTAGGTAGGATGTTGACTGATGCTCATGTGTTGCATAGAGCATGTGGGAACTCAATACCCTTCACCGTACATGGTATTGCAAATTGCCCAGGATCACTCTTCTTCGGGAGTGTAATCCTCTTCTTCATCTTTTCTCTAGCTTCACAGAACATTCTCCTAATGTCCTCTTCGGTCTCTCTGGTTTCTCTGAAGAACATCCACAATCTGTGGGTTAAATAAGCCTCCTCGAATGGCTTTTCTAGATGAATCCTAAAGACTATCTTTTGGATACTTTCTCTTTCCTTTTCATTATCCCCCCTCTTCAGATGTTACGATGCTTAGCAACCTTTTCTTTTATCTTCCTCAAGGTTCTCCCCAAAGGAGCCTTATCAACTTCCAAAGGCTCTGTTGCATCATCTGAATGTGTGCTGGTGGACTCTGGTGGGTTAGCTGAAGGTTTGGGTTGTGGCCTGAGTGCATTGAGACGTGCAACGTCTATCTTTGGCATCTGCACTCAGTATGTAAGAGGTGCTTGTCAATCGATGGGCGCTGGAGGTTGTCGATCGATGGCGGCCTTTCTCTGTCGATCGATGACGGGTTCAGAATGTCGATCGATCTTGACGTAAACAGGGCTGGGCGGATGTGGGTGTTTTGCTGCGAACTCCTCATGAGTAATGATCCTCACGGCATTGCAAGATGCGGTCGACTCTGTAGGTGTCATCGATCAATGCTCTGGAGAGCCTGTCGATCGATTTTGATTGAAGTTTGTCGATTGATGTTTGAAGTCCGGCGTCGATCGACACCAATGCGATCCGCTGAAACTCATCAAGCTTTCTACTTCGAAATCTCCTTCTTGCAGCTTCTCCTACTTCACCACTTGCCAGAAATCATCATCTATGATGGCATTCACGTGGTGCTTCATCACATCATCCCTTGCCCTTCTTGTTAAGGCTTCTTGCCTCTTAACAGCTTCTCCTGTCTGAACAACCTGCATCTCCAGCTTCTTCACATGAGTGCTCAAAGTTTCATAGTTTGTGTTCAGGTTGGTGTAGACAGAATCAATCTTCTCATTGAAGTCCACCGTCATGCGCTGCTGTCCCTCAAGAACTCTGTCAAGTATCTCTTCAATCGTGCTCTCTTGAGTAGGTGGTGGTGGCTTCTGGTAGTAGGAGTTTCCAAAACCCCTGTTGTTGTTGTTGTAGTTATTATTGTAGGGTTTCTGGTGCTGCGAACTTTGGTTAAAATTACCCATATTTCCATAGGAATTTCTGTTTCCACCCTGGTTTCCAGAACCTTGGAATCCAGTTCCACCAATGAAGTTCACATCCTCTTCTACCTCTGCTCTACCCTCTGTTTCTACAGCCTCTGCATCCTCAACAAGCAGACCTACTTCCTGAGAAGCCTGGAACACTGTCCAGTTTTGCCTTCACTTCATCCATCTGGTCATTCCCAAGAATGGCTGTAAATCTCTTCATCTCAAAGTCAGTGTTCTTGGTGCTGCTGTTGGATGCTAAGTTCTCAATAACTTTCACTGCCTCCTCTGGATTCCTGGTGTTGAAGTTCCCATTGCTGAAAGCATCATGAGCCATCTGATACTGCACCGCGATGCCTCTGTAGAAAGTACTGAGCAGTTGTACTTCATTGAATCCATGGTGTGGACAGTCTCTCTAATAAGACTTGAATCTAATCCAGGAGCTTCTGAATGATTATGCAGGCTCCTGAGTGAATATAGCAATCTTGCTCCTCAAGTTTTCAGCACGCGCCTCATCAAAGAAGTTGCATAAGAATGCATTCTTAATGTCACTCCAGGATGTGAGAGATCCTGGTGGTAACTGCTTAAGCCAATGCGAAGTATCTCCAGCAAGTGAGTACTTGAAGAGCTTGCATAGGAGGTAGTCTTCAGAGACTCCCTCGACTTTAATAGCAGATATAAAATCCTCGAACCTCTCCAGATGGTCCATAGGATGCTCGTGAGATAACCCATAGTAGGGTGTCTGTCCCATGAGTGTGTAGTACTGCGGCTTCAACTCGAAATTCCCCCTCTGAATAGTTGGAGGACGAATGGCTGATCTGTTGGTGTAGAACTGATATGGATGGTTGTAGTCAGCCAACGTTCTGTGTCGAGCAGCCTCATCTACAGTTAGAGTAGTGCATGTAGTATCAGTATCAGGCTCAGGGATTGCA
The DNA here is from genome assembly GCF_000695525.1 of Brassica oleracea var. oleracea. NCBI lineage: Eukaryota > Viridiplantae > Streptophyta > Magnoliopsida > Brassicales > Brassicaceae > Brassica > Brassica oleracea. The sequence goes on along the minus strand of NC_027751.1, from coordinate 17,942,580 downwards.
GCCCCTTGAGTGTCTATCCTTTGACCTGTTGCATTACGCAGATGACCCTCCTGGTCATACAGGTCTCCCTTATCATCACGTACAAGAATCAAGGTCCCAACCATGTCTCGAGGCTCAGTATCGATCGATGTTCAGACTAAAGTGTCGATCGATATCTGATGGAAGGTGTCGGTCGACGGAAGAGTGTCTTCGGTCGACGGTGGAAAGCGAGTGTGGGTTGACAAGATTGGTGTCGGGGTCGACGGTGGTTGACGAGAATTGATTGATGAACTTGTGTTGTTTTCAATCGATGAGGAACGTATTTCCTTGCGGATTGAACGTTCCAAGCTTGCAGGATCTGATGAGAATAGCAGTTGAGTTTCCTTGTTGCTTCTGGTACTGTTGGGCATGTACCTGAAAAGCCAAAAAAAAAATTGTGTCAGAAAGTGGTTTTTAAGAGAAAACCTAGACTAAACAAGACTAAATCTATAAGGCGATCAAAGCTCCCCGGCAACGGCACCAAATTTGATCTCACTCAATCAAATTACCCTAAAGAGTGAATTACTCTCTCAAATAAGAGGTTCAGTTGTAGTACTTAGGGATCGAATCCATAGGGAGCTAAGGAACCTAATGAATCTAATCAGAATTGTTAAGCTAGGTGGTTTAATGATTTAAATGTAAATTTGCAGTTGTTGAGCAAGTAATTGCTCGATTGATTGGTTGAGGTTTTGGTGCTTGATATACCATGGATTTTACCCACTTTCAGCCATGGTATAAAAGTGCTTTAAGATGTAATTATTATATTTTGGAGTGTTTTTAGAGTATTTACCGGTTCAGGTACGTTCTGGAGAAATATGGTGATTTTGGAGCCATTTGAGTGAAGAGCTGTACAGACGCGTCAGATGTTTAGCTATGGATGGAGACCTTGCCACCATTAGATTGTGCCCATCTTTTGATAAAAAATATATCTTTGTGTAGGATTTCCAGTACCACCGGTTTGAGGTAAATCAGCATCCTGTAGCAGAAGTTATGCCTGTTTTACTAAAGAGTGGTCAGTCTGCCTCGCGAGAGGAAGCTGTCGAGGAGATGCATGACTGTCGATCGATGAAACAGCATTGCCATCGATCGACAGTGATGCCAGAACGTCGGCCAATCATATTTCAAGACCGATTGAAGCCCATAACCCACACAAAGTAAACCAAAATACCCATGGACGACCACAAACCCTATTTATGTATTTCTAAGCTATTGTTGACGGCAACACGCTTTCTATTATCCTATTCTATTGTTTTCTCTTAGGTTTGGAGAGAAGATCAATTCTCCTTCAGAGATTAATTGGAACTCCATTGGTTTTATCATTGATTTCTTTATCTATTATATTATTCAGACTATGATTTGTGTTATTGATTCTATGTCTGAGTAATCATCTTGTTAGGTTTAGGGATTTCATGAGCTTAATGTCAAACTGATAATCAATTAGGATTGCTAGATTATCTATAGATCTCTACACCAGGGTGATTTGTAATACTAGGATCTGGAATAGTTAGAATAGCACGACAGTGTGACTAATTGTTTGAACCTAGAATCATAGGATAGTTGAGAGGCACGAAAGTGCAATCAATTAACGGAACCCGAACTCTGCTGGATTAGATACCTAGGCGCATACGAGAGTTGGTCTATGAATCTAGTTGAACTTAAACGATTAGGTCTTTAATGCTTGTCTGAGGAAGCATCGATCGACGCTCAGGTCATAGCATTGATCGACGCTTGCTCCAAGTCAATAAGCGACAGCTGAGAGTGGACTTAGACATCTGATTAGCAATTGCATGCAAAATCTGGATTGCTTACTTATTAAAATAGAGTTCTAGAATTGAATCTATAAACCATTGGCATCCTTGAATTTTATTTTTGAATCTCTTGATTGATAAATCTCTAGGTCTAGCTATTTCTCCTAATTGTTTTAAACCTCAATCAACCAATCGGACAACTAATTTGTTCACCTTGCTTTCATTCATTTACTGCTTTATAAACTGTTTGTCTAGCTTAATCTTGATTTCTATAGTCTATTGTGTGCCCTAGCTCTCTGTGGATTCGATTCCTAAGTACTACAACTCGACCTCTTATTTGAGAGAGTATAAATCACTCCTTAGGTTAATTTGAGTGATATCAAATTTGGCGCCGTTGCCGGGGAGAAAGGATTCGCCAATAGACTTGATTAATAGGTTTAGTCTAGGTTTTATTTACTGTCATAGTTACTTACATAAAAAAAATTCTTGTCTTTCAGGTACATGCCTATCAGTACCAGGAGGAGCAAGGAGGAATTACTTTTCTTCTCAGACCCAACACATTTGGAATGCTCGACTCACAAAGAGAAACGCACATCATCGATCGACACTACCTCTACTACGTCGATCGGTAATACCTCTACTACGTCAATCGACACCACCTCTACTATGTCGATCGACAATTGTGACAGAGCAACGATCCACAGTTCAACTCGAACATCGATCGACACCAATCCGCGAGCAGACATAGTCGTGACACTTGTGCTATAGAGGGATGAGAATGGAGACCTGCATGACCCTGGAGGTCATCTGTGTAATGCAGCAGGCCAGAAGATAGATGGACAAGGGACTGAAATCCTTGAGCCATCTGCTGTCACCGAGGATGCTAAAGTTTCTCTTCAGAGAATGCTAGCAGATTTGATCTGGCCTAGTCAGTCCTATACCAACAGGTCTGCAATTCGACCTCTAGAAATCCAGGGATTTCAAATACATCCCACACACTTCTCTCATGTGGGTCAACACCCTTATCGTGTTCTTCCTGATGAAAATCCCTCGGATCATATTGAGACACTCGAAGACTTTGTGTCTGGCATCCATGAGGATGAAGCAACCAAAGACTACATCATCTGCAAGTTGTTCAAATATTCTCTCTCTGAGAATGCGAAAAAGTGTCTGAGATGCCTACCACCAGGATCTCTCACTACATGGAATGATGTCAGGACTACGTTTATGACTGAATTTTTAGATGATGCAAGGGCTGAAGAGATGAGAGATAAAATTTTGACATTCTCTCAGGGATCTACAGAAGCTTACAAAAGCTCTTGGGAGAGGTTTAGGAGATACCAAAGGGACTGTCCACATCATGGTTTTACGGAGATTCAGCTGTTGAAAAAGTTCTGCAAGGGTATTGATGTGTGATATAATATGATGCTGGGTGCTGCAAGCGAATGAAACTTCGAGACAATGACCCTAGAGGAAGCTAAGAGACTGATTGAAAACTTGATGTCTAGCAACAGTTCCAAAAATCTGGATATGCACAGGATAAAATCAGCTGCAAGGATAGTGACAAGATCGTTGAGGCTGAGATTGGTTCTGTACATAAAGTTTCATTGGTGGAACAAGATGTAGAAAAGGATGAGAATCAGGACCAAATTCAGATGATGGAAAAGATCCTAAAAATTCAGCAAAAGATGAGTGCATACTTAAATCTGAGGTTAGATGTTCTCTACAAAGAGCTGAATGGAAAATTTGAAACCTTAGATGTCCATGTCATGATGCTAGATGCCCAGGTTTCTCATACTGCAGAAGTTGAGAAAAAGCAAGAAGCTTTGGTCAAAGGGAAAGCTGTGGAAAGTGAGAAGCACGAGGTTAATGCCAGCTCAGATGATGACCTTGGGGAAGTGCTCGAGCAGGAGAAGCTGGAAGAAGATGCTTTCCTAGTCGAAAGCTCCATGTCCATAGGCAGCTCGTACTGGTGTACACCAACAACTGAGCATCGATC
>NC_027751.1:17881634-17938673 GCF_000695525.1 Brassica oleracea var. oleracea | reverse complement strand
GCTCGACACCCGCATCCTCCCACCCTAGCTCGAGTTAAATCAGATAACGTCAATCGGCAACAACACGAAAAAGTCGATCGACAACAACATGGAAGCGTTGATCGACAACAGGAGGAGAGCAGCGATCGACAACCATCAATGCCATACCGAGTACGTTTACCAGATCTTGATGCACACCGCTTGAAGGCAACTCGAAATCTATCTCAGACATCAGTTTGTTTGAAGACAACAGAGAAGATAAGTCAGCAATCTGCAGAAGCACCAGAGCAAGAGCAATCAGCCCTAGCTGAAACCTCTTTCGTTGAGAGTGTCGATCAACGACATCTACCAGGTATCGGTCGACACCTGATATCACTCAAATTACCCTAAGGAGTGATTTTACTCTCTCAAATAAGAGGTTCAATTGTAGTACTTAAGGATCGGATCCACAGAGAGCCAGGGAACACAATAGACTAAAGAAATCAAGATTAAGCTAGGCAAACAGTTTATAAAGCAGTAAATGAATGAAAGCAAGGTGAACAAATTAGTTGTTCGATTGGTTGATTGAGGTTGTAAACAATTAGGAGATATAGCTAGACCTAGGGATTTATCAATCAAGAGATTCAAAACTACAATTCAAGGATGCTAATGGTTTATATATTCAATTCTAGAACTCGATTTTAATAAGTAAGCAATCCAGCTTTCGCATGCAATTGCTAATCAGATGTCTAAGTCCAGTCTCAGCTGTCGCTTATTGACTTGGAGCGAGCGTCGATCGATGCTATGGCCCGAGCGTCGATCGATGCTATGGCCTGAGCGTCGATCGATGCTTCCTCAGACAAGCATTAACGACCTAATCGATTAAGTTCAACTAGATTCCTAGACCAACTCTCGTATGCGCCTAGGTATCTAATCCAGCAGAGTTCGGGTTCCGTTAATTAATTGCACTTTCGTGCCTCTCAACTATCCTATGATTCTAGGTTCAAACAATTAGTCACACTGTCGTGCTATTCTAACTATTCCATATCCTAGTGTTACAAATCACCCTGGTGTAGAGTTTTATAGATAATCTAGGAATCCTAATTGATTATCAGTTTGACATTAAGCTCATGAAATCCCTAAACCTAACAAGATGATTACTCAGACATAGAATCAATAACACAAATCATAGTCTGAATAATATAATAGATAAAGAAATCAATGATAAGACCAATGGAGTTTCAATCAATCTCTGAAGGAGAATTGATCTTCTCTCCAAACCTAAGAGAAAACAATAGAATAGGATAATAGAAAGCTTGTTGCCGTCAACAATGGCTTAGAAATACATAAATAGTGTTTCTGGTCGTCCATGGTTATTTTGGTAACTTTGTGTGGCTTATGGGCTTCAATCGGTCTTGAAATATGCTTGTCCCACGTTCTGCCTTCACTGTCGATCGATGGCAATGCTGTTTCATCGATCGACAGTCATGCATCTCCTCGACAGCTTTCTCTCACGAGGAAGACTGACCACTCTTCAGTAAAACGGGCATAACTTCTGCTACAGGATTTTGATTGACCTCAAACCGGCGGCATTGGAAAGCTAACTCAAAGGTATATCTTGTGTCGAAAGAATTGCTAAATCTAACGGTGGGAAGGTCCCCATACATAGCTAAACATCTTACGCGTATGTGCAGCTCTGCACTCAAAAGGTTCCAAAATCACCATATTTCTCCAGAACGTACCTGAACCTCTAAATACTCTAAAAAGACTCCAAAACATAACAATTACATCTTAAAACACTTATATACCATGGCTGAAGTGGGTAAAATCCATGATATATCAACTCCCCCAGACTTACCCTTTTGCTTGTCCTCAAGCAAAACAGACGAGTCTCTCTGAAAGAGGTTTGAAAACAGCATGGACTCACATGATTTAAAACTTAGAATCATCACCTCTGTAATATTGCAATCCACATCTAAGAATTCCTAATCACAAAAGCACATTATACCATATCCTAGCTTAGCTACCAAATTCACCTAGCCAACAACTTAGCAAATCATGTCTGAAATTCCCCTCTACCAACCTCATTTCTTAACATAAATAAAGTGCAGGCTTTACCTTGGGAGTATCGATCACATGATGCAAGGATTTTCAAACAAGTATCTGGATCTACAGGTAAAACTTAGTTCATATCTTTTCTCTCTACTAATTTCTCTCTTTAGTCAAAGTCTGCTTCCATTGTAGGATCATTGACCAAGATTGGATAGTCTTCCATGAATCAAGCCTTAATGGTGGTTGCCACCAAGTTCTGATCACTTCTTTTTGAACTGTATCAAGGAATTCATGTGAATCGAACCTTGATGATTGCCGCCACCAAGTCCCGTTCGAATTCTTTTTGTTGGAATCCTTATGAAGGAAGCCTTAATGGTTTTAGAGAGAGAAAATGTGATAAATCTACACAAGGCTTTACCTTTCAGACTTGTTTGAAGAATCCGATCTCATCTATACCAAGCCCCAAGACAAGCAGTTGTGTCAAGTTTAGTGTTGGAGGTCAACTTTGGTTCCTTCAAACAATCTCAGCAAGTGTGAATAGCTGATAGGTTGATCCACTTTAGTATCTTTAGTACTATCTGCAATCAGTAAGTCTATAATGGTCTAAAGAGTGGTTAGATAACAAACAAAAATCTAATAAGTTCATTATCCCCTTCTTGACTCAATAAAACTCTTTTGAAAACATTTTGATAAGACTCATGAACACACTAATATCAGTAAACATCCCCAAGACTTAAATTACACTGTCCCCAGTGTATATCTAGTCGGAGTTATGGGGAGAAATAATCATAAGTACATAATTTAACAAGTAAGAACGATGACCTGCTCGCTGATGTCAGTGTCGATCGACACAATGAAGTGACAATCCATCGTTGGATCTGAAGTGCTGTCGATCGATGTCGAGCTGGTCTCATCGGCCGATGTACTGAGCAATCGTCTACTCGGATATGTTTTTTTTTTTAATATCTAACTCAAACACAATATTAGTTGAACCTCCCCCAGACTTAAACAATACTATCTCCAGTGTTATACAGTCTAAGATTGGTGGGAAAATAAATCATAAGGACAATATTTAACAAGGAAAAACTGTATACCTGACTTTGATGTGAGTGTCGACCAACACAGTTAAGTGGCGATCAATACTCTTGAAGCTCTGTCGATCGACACAGTTAAGTGGTGATCGACCGATACTAGTGATGCTCTGTCGATCGATGATGTGCAGCCATCGTCGATCATCGTGCAAACTCATCTTCCACGGATCTTTTCCTTTTACCTAACATAAATAAAACACTAAAAGTCAGTAATAGATAACTAATAAAACCAATCCAAATTTTTTTTTCGATGAACACTGACTGCTACTAAGCTCACTAGATCAGCTCTCGCCTTACTCTAGCAAGTCTTAGCTCAATTAGAATGGTTTCAGGATGAGATGAAAGCTATCGCTTATATCTAACAATCCTAGGGCAAGTTCTAAGTAGCTAATATAGAATCAGGCATAAATGACAATCCTAAAGATTAATATCACAACTTAGCAATCTATAGTTGGGGCTAATCTCTCATAACCTATTTAAACCCTAAAATCTAACAAGAGAACTACTCAGACATAGCCAAGTAATTCATGACAGCAATAAGGTATGAAAACTGCATTAGAATAATTGATATATATTAATGGAGTTCCAGTCACAAATAACTTTGGATCTTCTCTCCAATCTACTAAAAATCCTAGAAAACCTTTGCTGTAAAATCAGTAAAACAAAAAAGTACACTTTGCCTCTAGCATGTTGGCAAAGCTTATATAATTAGGTTAGAACTCGTCAGGGGTAATCTTGTAAATTGGTGAAGACTTGGGCTCTAAGTCAGCTGAGACCAAACGAGTTTTCTGCGCGCTTCGCTGTCGATCGATGTCAAGATCTGAACATCGATCGATTATTCCTCTTCAATGTCGATCGATGGTCGAGCTCGATGGTCATCTCGGGTGCTTACTCCAAATATCTCCAAAACGCTCCAAAATCATCGCTTCCCTCCAAATCACTCATGATCTTATAAATATGCTAAATAGACTCTAGAATATAAAAAATAGTTATTAAAACACTTATAAACCATTTGTGAAAGTGGGTCAAATCCATGGTCTATCACGGAGCCCACAGACGACACATGGCCCAACCTAGGAGCCCTTTTCGCTGAGCATCTCGTGAAGCTCAAGATGAATCCGTTCCAGTCACAAGGAAAGAAGAAGGAGACGATCGGGAGTCTACTTACACCGATCTTCAGACACTGCAGAGTACCGCTAGATGATGCTGCGATGGACGACAAGATCATCTACATGGATGCAGCGCACCTCACGAGCGCACAATGGCTCAAGGACGACCGCTACTGGTGTTTCAGGGATGTGGACGGCCCGCACTTGGTAGAGCTACCCACCGTGCACTCACGTACTTCTCAGCAGGCCTCCCGTGCATCCAGTTTCACCCCAACCCAAACCTCGTTCGTGCTCCATCGACTATGCCGCGCCGTTACACTATGCAGAGACCTGGAGGACCTCAGCAGGGGCAGTCAGCGGCAGCATTCCCGCCTATGCCAGACATGTCTACATGCCCTGAGGGCTAGAGTATCGAGATGTCGCTGTTCGAGCAGGAGGAGTGTGCGAGCTAGCTCACCATCAGCAGAAGGACCATCACGCCAACGCAGAGGCGACTCCGAGGAGACCACCGACGAGACTACTGATAAGGACTAGTCCTCATATTTCTATCCCTATCTACTTCTGTTTTCTTCTGTTCTCGTACTTTTAGGATTTATTCTCAGATTTATTATCTTATGTTATGACTAGAGTTTATCTTTTGCTAATCTTGCATGTGTTTGGATTGTCTAACAAAGCTAACTTGGCTGCTGGATACTCATAGTGTGATGAGTGATAGACTATGGATTTGACCCATTTACATCCATGGTTTATAGGTGGTTTTACTAATAATTATTATATTATAGAGTCTATTTATTATATTTATAAGATCATGAGTGATTTGGAGATAAGTGATGATTTTGGAGCATTTTGAAGATATTTGGAGCAAGCACCCGAGAAGACCATCAAGCTCGACCATCGGTCGATATTGAAGATGAATAATCGATCGATGTTCATATCTTGACATCGATCGACAGTGAAGCATGCAGAAAGCCCGTTTGGTCACAGCCGACTTGACGACTTGAAGCCCAAGTCTTCACCAATTTACAAGATTACCCCTGACGAGTTTTAACCTAATTATATAAGCTTTGCCACCATGTTAGAGGCAAAGTGTTCTTTTCTTGTTCTATTATTTTCACAGCAAGGTTTTCTAGGATTTTGATAGATTGGAGAGAAGATCCAAAGTTATAATTTGTGATTGGAACTCCATTAATGTCTTTTTACTATTCTAATGAAGTTTTCTTACCTAACTGATGTTATGAATTGCTTAGCCATGTCTGAGTAGTTCCATTGTTAGATTTAGGGTTTGAATAGGTTTGGAGGGATTAGCCCCAACTATAGATTGCTGAGTTGTGGTAATTGTCATTAGGATTGTTCATTAATGCATGTTTCTAGACAAGTTATCACCAATTTACCTGCAGATCAATTGGTCACAACTTGTTTTGTGGAAGAATTGTTAAAGGGTGAAGTTTTGGGTCTGAGGAACGTCAACCGCACCAACAGCCTACCTGAAGAGTGTTTAGAATTCACAGGTGAAGGGTTGCAGTCAGTGCTCTGCAGAGCCAGCCTGAGTCCCACGGGACGGGTTGTTTACACTATCATCCCAACATCGTGGGATCTTGTGTCCCATTGGCTTCTCTCATTTCCTGTTGATAGGATTGGATCTAGTCCGCTTTTGGTCTTCTTCTCACTGATTACCATTTCTCTGTTTCTGGATAATAGCTTTGTATTTCTTCTCTTTTATTTCCTGTAAAAAGGTCTTATATTTTGAACTTGTTATAGTTTGAAATAAAAAGAGAGAGCCACTATGACAAGAGACCATGGGCTTTCAATATTATCATAATCCAAAGGTACTCTAAACTTTGCTGACGCAACTTTCTGCTACTTTCAATAGTTTCATAAAATATTAACTGACAAATGAGTAAATTAAATTATCCATACCAATTCAGAAACGGAAAACAATTACATTGTCCCAACATTTGTCTGTCACCCTCTCTCTCTACCTTCAATCACAAACCTTTGTACCAGCCAGATCATATAATGCATACGCAAGAAAATACTAGAACAAACAAAAGGGACCAACTTGCCTGTGGAGGCATTTCCAGTGAGAGGCTCTGCAATGGTGGGAGCTTGAGGGTGTCTTCTTTGTTTCTTTCATTTTTTTTTGTTCATCAGCTGAATTGTAAAAAAAAAAACAAATACAAAAAAAAGAGAAGAAAAAATAAAGCTCTCAATCATCCTAATTTACGCTTCTTGGCTGTGTTCAAGCCTGTCGTCTTGCAAATTGGGCAGAGATTCTTCTGTTTCAGCCATTCTTTTATGCATTGGCCATGGAACTCATGCCCACATTCTAACGTCCCCATGTCTTCTCCCTCAGAGTACTCCTCCTACACCCACCAAGTTTCACCATTCATACTCAACACGAATAAAAATAATATGACCTTTCTTGTTATTATTATGATTGCGCAGCAACTCGTACCTGACAAATACAGCATGGCTCTGCATCTTGTGGAGATTTTGTGCTGCTTTTGTATTTACTCTTCTTCAACCGGTTTGATATGGTTTCTTCGTTTACACCCGTACAAACATCTCCAATCCGCTCTTCTAGTGCCAACAGTTCCTAAGGTTTATGAACCAAAAGGAGCGAGTGAGGTTTTAACGAAAAAGATTGTATGGTTTGTTAGGGCTTTTACCTCATATGACATGTTGTCTACATCAAGCCGCATGTCTCTATATCGGTCATGCATACCAGCAGCCCCATCAAATATCCCTGACTGATTTAAAAGCATAACGTCCTGCACAATCAAGCAATTCACATTATTTAAGTCAAGTTCAACAGAGACAGAGAAAAGACAAAGTCCAATTTTAATTTTAGATTAACTTTGCAATCTCAAATGTTTATAACCTCAAGCCGCAAGTTATGATTCGGATCCCTACGCATGACATCCAAGATATTCTGCATCTGTTGCAAAGAGAAGCTCAATGTCAGTTCTGTTAACCGCTTCATGACAATACAACTTGTATGAACTGACCTGGGATACCATAAGTCTGTTTCTTCCTCTGCTTGTAGCTGCCAATGCCCTTAAAGATTGAGGAGCCCCGACCAAACTATCCACTTGTCTATCAAGCCACAGACCTGCTCTCGAGTATGCCCGATTATGCATCTGGCTACTATCACCACCACCAGGCTGAAGCACAAGCCCATCCGGAGGAGCAGGAGGAGCCAACGAACGAAGTGGTGGATGATGATGTTCACCAGATCTAGCATCTGCAGAAAGGGAAGAAATCAATGACCTACGGGCAAGTTCCGATCTTCTTCTTTGGTGATGTGGTAAATTCTGGTAAGGCGTCCACCCTAGATTAGAAGATGCTGCTTGAACACCTGTGCTTGAGCCTGTCCCAGATACTGATGATGCAATACTCAGGTTAGCATTTCTGCTACTCTGACTTCCGGATGCACTCCTGAGGTCAGGAGCTGGATTAAGCAAGGGATTCTCTAGAACACTCACTGCTGCTATGCTTCTTGACCTGGTTTCGTCTAGATGAAGATTATTTCTCTCAGTGGTAGAGTTGGATGATTCACCCGCTAGTGAGCTCTCAGTCCACTGAAACGGTGGTATCATATTCCTCGAAACAGGCGGTACGCTCATAGCAGGAGGATTTGGGTTCCGGGAGAAGACATTTCCTGAAGATTGTCCATGTCTTAACTCCAACAGGTGTTGTTGATCTGATGGTACAAGTCTTGATAAGCTAGACTGCGAATGCGATGGAGGGACAGGTCGCCTGACAACAGTTCCCGCAGAAAAGGCAGCTGGGTTTACAGTTTCTTGCTGTTCTGAGGGATTACCAAGAAAATTTGAAGCAGTAGCAGAGACCTGTCCTCGAGGGCCAGATATGTTTAGACCATTTCCTGGCCTATACTCGGTAGAAGCTGGGGTCCACGAACTGCTACTTTCTCCTTGATGGAAATCGCCATAACCACCAAAAGAAGACTGACCACTACTGCTGCCTTCAATAGCCTTTCTCTTGCAGGAAGCACGACGCCCATCAACAGAAGAACCTATTCTAACACTAGTCTCTTCGAAAGGTCTGCCAGGTTGTGAAACCCTGGTCCCTGATCCGTTAGCTTCACTAACCAGATTATCATCCTCGTCGAGTTCAATATATTCTGCGTTCAGGTTGACATTCGGAACAGGCTGAATGTCGCCAGAAGGTTGTTCAGAATCTGAGTCTAAATCAATTATTTCATTTCTTCGTTGCTCATTGTGACTGGAAGCTTCATTCTTCGTGCCACTAGAGCTAGCCACCTCGCCGAGGCTAAACCTATGTTGCTCGGGGTATTCGGAATTTGCAATCATGTAGTCCTGCAAGTCGTTATCACCAAGACCGTGAATATTCTCCCAGTGGTCTATCACACCATTACTTGAGGAAGAACCATGCTCAAAGTTCAAGGACTCTGATAAATAGCCGAGACTGGCCCTCTCTCCCTGCATCTCGGCTAAACTTTAACCACAGTTACACTTGGGAGAAGAGGACTCACGACACTTTCTTTGTTCCTCAACAATGTGCCTAATGGGGAGACTGCAAAAGACAGTAGTAAATCATTCAGTGACACAAATGTTATTGTCATAGAAAATGTTAAATTGTGAAAAGAAACTCATAAACACACTCGTAGATTAGTTGGCGAAGTAAAAAGGTAATGGTTTAGGAACAAACATATGGCACATGAGTTCTTAACAAGATGAAACACTAAGAAGCAGATGCATATTAACACAGAAAAAAAAACATAAACTTTGCCTTCACAAAAGCTGAATTAACTATCAATTTGATTACACCTACAGAGGTTGACAAATCAGCAACCAAAGAAGTTAAGTATCACCAAGTCCCAAGATGAAGCAAACAGCAAGGTAAAGGCAAAGGAAAAGGAAAAGAAAATAAAGACCACAGCTTGAAGATAAAGCATGGTCAGATAAACAATACACAAGACAGAATCATAAGATCATAATATCATCAAATAAACGAAAGGAGAGAGCTTTATATCCAAACAAACAAAGTAGATTAGAGATCTATTCAGATGGCATCACCAGGACCTTAAAACCCATCTAAAGGACCCAACTTTAGAGCAATCGGTTTCACCGCACCAGAGATTCTGCTCAATTCCAAATGATTTGTCCCTTCAAAATATAGAGCTACAATGGATGAAACCGATTACGATCCTGCTTGGAAAATAAACAACAAAACCCAGAAACATCAAAATCAAAACCCAAAAAGAAAACAAACAGATACACAAGAGCTAGAAAACATAATCGATCTAACTAATCTTGGGATGAGACAGAAAAAGAACAAAGCTTGAGGAAGAGGAAGAGGAAGAGAAGAGAAACCTACCGCTTTGTTGCAGAGAGAAGAGGAAGCTCTAAAGAGGATTATTAGGAATTAGGAAGAGACGGCAATGTTTAATTCACGATATCACCCCCCTCCAAAATATATATTTTCTTATAAAAAGAAAAAATAAAGAAAGAAAGCAAATGGTCATGAAGGAGGGGGTCAGTCATTACAACAGTTTCCAAAGAGGAGAACTGAATAGCTTAGCCTTAATCAACGAATACCACCAAAAACTTATTTAAATCTTATATAAATTAAAATGTCGAAGAAGAGACAGCAAGCTGGCAACTTCTTAGCCTTTGCTTCTTCACACGTCCCTCGTTTTTAATTTTCCTCTCTTTTTTTTTTGAATTTAACCAAACTAAACCAACAGATTTGGTTTCTTTCCTTATGTTGCCCATCTAACTTTGGTCTGCTTTCTGAATGCTTATCTTTTCATTTCCTTTCCTTTTTTTTAATTCCATTAGATTCTCAACTAAAAATAAACACAAGATGACATGTGTTCTTCAGAAATTTATTTACCCTAAATTTTCTACTCACAGAGATTATCAGCTTATGAATCTTCTCATCATGTTTGTAGAGAGAGAGTCTATCATTTTACAAATAATTCATAACTATATGTAGCTATATAAATTTTGGTCAATCTGACTTTTCTTTGTTTGCAATCAATTTATTTATCTTTTTCATGATCTTTTAGTCTAAAATACAATTGATCAGGTTCGACCCCCGCCCCCTCCCATAACTTGATTTTTTAAACATATAACTTTTAGGTGGAAATTTCATTCTGGTGATGCATATTATTTTTTAGAGTCATTTGGGTGTATATACAAAATGATATCGGTAATTAGGTATCTGTGCAAAATTCAAAAATATTTGCACAAGTGGTAAGAGAAATGGGCTAAAATTACAAATCAATCCTTACGTTTCTAATAATAGATGTTCAAAACAAAATAATAAGAAAACTAATAAAAGATTGTATGTCAGATATCAAGATACTGCAGGATACAAATCTTTAAAGAAAAAGGTTGGGCCATCAGTGGTCACTGGTCACAAAGAGAACAACACGATCCCTGGTCACGGAGTCGGAGTCGGAAAAGGGAATTTCCGATATTGATTTTTTCAGAAAGCTGTTTATGAAACAGGTTGAAGAATGTGTCGGAAATGTCGGAAAGTACACGAAACATGAGATTGGTGAGTACGTTGGGAAGATCTGGTGGTTCTGGCAGTTCAAGCGGTGAGAGATTCAAGCGGCACAAGAGGAAACGAAAGCGTCGGTGGAACGGAAAGAGGACGGAAACGCGTCGGAGGACGGAGACACGATTGAGGAGAAGAGAGCACCGCCACCATGAAAAAGAGTAATTGATTCAAGGAGAAGAGGGCTGAGCAAACGAACGGAAGTTGCGGAGGAGATCCATGGAGGCGTCTCTCTTAGGGAAGTGGATCCATTTGAAAAAGATGGAAGAAACTGCAGGTTCTTGAAGACAATTAAGATTTTTTACTCTTCTCGTACTGTTCAGACTGTGCAAGAGTAAGATAATGTCTGTCAATTGAAAATGAATTTAAAGAAAGAAGTAAGAACTCGTAAAGTTTTTCTGGCAAAAACCAAGAAACATTTTTGTTATTTTTTAATCCATCACTTATTTTGTAGGGATATATTTGGGAATTTTGAAGGTTGTACCGTAGATTTTCATATACCTAATTAACATTACTTTTTAGGTTATGTAGTGCAAATTCCCTATTTTTTATGTGTGGAAAAAAATTAGAATGAATTTTTGGTTTAATTTTATAAAATCCAAACATGTTCAATTTATATTTTAACTATAGTTTATGAAAACTAAAAGTAATATAATTTCTTGGGTTTGTAAAGACTAAAACATATTTCATACACAATTTTATTTTTATTTATGAAAATTAAATGTAATTTCACTCTTTTATTTTTGGAATATAAAAATGTTTGATGCATATATATACAAAGTATATAGCAAAATAAATAGAAAAAAAGATTGCTAGCCACACGAACGATACATCACTACATGGTTACACATATAGACCAAAATAATGTATTAAAAACTACACAAAGTATATGATTCACATGATAACACCATTGAACAATTATGTGTTATGTTATTACATCACCATCATTCTGATAACTAAAAATATGTCAGACTTGTAATCTGAAAACTTCTAATGATATTTTGATATATTTTCACATGTTTTTGGTTATATAGTGTTGCATTTGAATGCTTAATTTATTTATTTTTTTTTTTTTTTTGATTTTTTTGTATGTGTGTTATGGTCCCTTTTTAAGAGTTTGGTTGACAGACTTCTTATCACATGTTGAATTCTAAATCTTACACACTTTTTAGCTAATGGAATGATGATTATGATGTTAATGCATAACACATAATACTTCACGAATATCATTATCTGAATTATATAGTTCGTGTAGTTTATTATATATTTATTTTGTCTAGATGTATAGTCATGTGGTGATGTATCATTCATGTAGCTAACAATCAGTTTTCCAAATAAATATGTTCGTAATGTTTAATCGGTTGATATCATGTATGAATGTGAAAGTTAGAAACTCACAATACAGATTTTCGAAATCTCTTTATATAAAAGTGTAAAAATTGGAATTTACATAGTAACAATAACACTAGTAGAAATTTTTGGCTATAATTACAAAATAATTACGAAATTTTTGTGGCTATTTGAAAAAGGCAATGAAAAAGCTATCAATTTGCCACGAAATCATAAACATTGCAATTCCTATCAAATTCTTGGAAAAAAAGCTACGAAATTGTCACGATAACAAACATGGCTAAAAACAGCTATGATTTTGCCACAAATATTTTGTGACAGTACACAAAAATATATTTTTGCCATCAAATAGTCAGAATTTTTCGCGGCTATTTATAAATTACACAAATTTTATTTGTTGCTATTTACAACCATAAATCCTAAATATATTTTTACCCTTAAACTATAAACACAAACTTTAAAACTTTAATTTTTCATACTATAACCTTAAATAATAAATTTAAACTCAAATTTTAATATATTAAAAAAAATCAAATCTTAAATCTGAACCCCAAACCTTAAACTCTAAATCTAAACATACCCCAAATCATATAGCTAAACTCTAATCAAAAATGTTAACTTTAATCTTTTCATATTATAACTTTAAACCTATAACTTAATCTCAAAATTCAATTTAAGATCTTAAATCTAAACTCAAAACACTATACTCCAAAACCCTAAACTATAAACTAAACCTTATACTCAAAATCATAAATCTAAATACCAAATCTAAAATCTATAAACTTAAACACTAAATCTTAAATATAAACTATAATTTAATATTTAAAAATTTTAATCTCAAATATTACCCTGAACCTCATACTTGAAATTAATTCCTTATATCAAAAACACAAAAATTTAAGTTTAAATACACAAGTCTAATTACAATAGTGTATGTAAAATTAATATTTATAATTTTCAAACTTATTTTAAAACTTTAATCTTATATCTTAAATCTAAAACAACATTTATTTTCCAAAATATCATCTCTAACTCCTATACATAAATCTTAAAGTTTACAATTTATATCACTAAAATTAAATTATAAGTCAAAAATAAATATAATCAATAAATTTTTATATGAATATTTCAATTATACATATTAAATTAAAACAAGAATATTTATATTTTATAAAAAAAGTTTTAAAAGCAAAACTAAATATATCAATAACCTCTTCTAATTTTTATTGGTTACACAAATTACATGATTGCTATATGGACCATTGATTAGCTTTGATCTAATGGTCTAGATCAGTTTGTTTTTCTTCCTTTCATGTCTCTCTTTTTCTTCTATATACAGTTGCACACAATTACTTTTTTATTCTTTCTTTATTTTTTTTCAGATTTAAGAAATCAATATTTTTCTCATCTCTTTCTTCTTCTCCTATATGTTTACTAAAATCATCTTTCAATAGAAAACTACTTTTCTTTTATATTTTACTATAAAATAGAGTACAATAGAATAACTCTATTATAGAGGTGAATTTTCTCCAATGGAATGCTTTTATAATTAGGAGAAAATATGGAAGAATGTTATCCATTTAATCTAGGTAACTCTATTATAGAAACATACCATTCGAGTAAATCCCCTATATATTAATCCTGGAGCATTACAACATATTTTTGCAGCTACGTGCCATCACGAAGATGATTCTGGGAATTCTTAGAAAAATATGTTGGTCCATATAAACATATACTATGCTTTTTATTAAACTAACTATCAAATTAATTAGTAGTGTACAAAATAATATTTCTCTTTCCTCAAATAAAAGCTACGGAATTACCTAATACGGTTAACATATATATGACAATTAATGATTATGACTAATACATATTTGATAACAATTTTTCTATCTTCTCTCTTTTTGTTTAATTTTATATTATATTAAAAAAATTAAACAATCACATTAAGCATATAATATAAAAAAATTAGATTTTTTCTTATATGCTATATTTTTTGGGTTTTTTCAAAATAACTATAAATTATTAAAACTGGTAAAAATCTCACATTAAATATTTTATGATCAATGGTTTAACTTCTTTTTTTCAAGAAAGGTACAAATGATCATATATAGGGGTGGGCGTTCGGATAGGCGTTCGGATAGACGTTCAGGTTCGTATCGGGTATTTAGGATTTTCGGGTATTTAAGTATAAAGGTATAGAACCCGTTCGGGTATTTCTACACTTCGGGTTGGGTTCGGGTATTTTATGTTTGGGTTCAAATATTT
This sequence comes from Brassica oleracea var. oleracea, assembly GCF_000695525.1. NCBI lineage: Eukaryota > Viridiplantae > Streptophyta > Magnoliopsida > Brassicales > Brassicaceae > Brassica > Brassica oleracea. The sequence continues at coordinate 17,924,293 of NC_027751.1, read as the reverse complement.
TGGGTCGGGTTCCGATATTTCAATTTTTGAAGAAAAAATAAATAAATTATACATTGTTTATGTTTTTGTATTTAAATATATTGTTAACTTAACTGGTTTTCTAATTTTTAAGAGATTAAACTATTAATAGGTTTGGAGATAAAATTTTATAGAAAGACACTAATTTAGTTGTTGTTTTGAAATTTTAGATGCAACTTTGGTTAATGCAAGAAATAAGAGCTTGATATGTATTTTAAGTGAGTAGCAAATGATTTTGGTCCATAATTATATGTATATTATGTAATTTTGACCAATGTACATCATTAATATAAATATTTTGAATAAAATAAGAGAAGTAAACTAAAAATATAATGTTAAGTATACTTATGTTTGGTTAACTTCGGATATCCATTCCGGTTCGGATATTACCTGTTTGGGTTCGGATATTATCCGTTTAGATTCAGATATTATCCGTTTGGATTCAGATATCCAATCTCTCCCAATTACATAACCGTTCGGGTATTTTGTTACTTCGGTTTGGATTTTTGGATCGGATTCAGATACGGGTTCGGGTATCGGATAAAATGTCCAACCCTAATAAATCGTATGAATATGAAGTCTCATTAATATATATTCAAATTATATATATATATATATATTGAAATAAATTATATACTATATAAAAATATATCATAATATTTTAATTTGAAATTTGTATTGAAAAATTTGTATACTAATATCTAAAAATTTGTATAAAAATATATCTTAATAATTTATATATTTACAAATTAATAGTTTTGTGATTACCGGTTAAAATTTTTGTTATAGAAAATATATAAATGTTTAAAAAATCATATGAGTATGAAGTGTCAATAGTAAATATTTATATTAAAATATACTATATATCTATGTCAATATCAATAAATTTTAATTTATACTATATAAAGTAAATAAAATGATTATTTTGGTTTATTTACTAAAACCGTGATTGTAAATTAACAAAAAGTATTTGTTTTGATTTACTCTAATGTATATACTTTTATGTATACAAATTATTTTTTAAATAAGTGGTTTCTGATATCTTTTGATCCTGACAATCACAGAAACACACTTCTTCAAATCGAAATGATTTTTAATATTGGAATCATTATATATATTATTTCAGTCACATTAAATAATTTAGTCCTGATTTTTATTTCTAAAAAGCTTTTAATGAAATATCACGACAAGATTCCAGTCACATTCTTTTGAGTTTGTTAGAAGAATGAGAGATTTGATCATTCGTCTAATATTGTTTCTCCCTAATACCTTATCTAGTTATTATAATTGTAAAAATGAGAGATTTGAACTATTTATTATAAGTTTTCTGGTTTGTCATTTAATAAATCAAACAGTTCTTAGTTTATACATAGTTTACATATACTAGAATGGTAAAATAATTTATATATATTTTATATGTATACTCTTAAGTAACTAAACCTCAAAAGCGTAGGCTAATAAAATAAGTAATATATTTTGTTGTTCTAAAATTATATGATTTTTAGACCGAACTGGTGAATATATACTAGACAAACATTTATATTGAGTATGCACCTATATTTTATAACAACTGGATATATTAGATTCGAACACAAACCTGTTAATATTGTTTGCCGGTGATTTTTTTCAAAAATTTGATTCTTAGATATGTATCTGGAGTTGAACTATTTTTTACGGATGTCCATCTTTTTAAATTGACACTTATGTTATTCACCGAGTTCATAAAAAGTTAAAAAAGAAACTAAACCATATCAATGAAACAAAGACAAGAACGAAAGCACAATTTTATAGAGGTAGAAAATGAAATCACTTATAGAGAGTCACTAGTAAATAAATCGAGAGCAGAAAACCTAATTTCCTTTCGTCATCATACAATCGATGTTTGCCTATTTGGTTTTGGTGATTTGTGTTAGCCGAAAACCTTTAATGAACAAACATTATTATAAAAACTCATCCCGCGCATGCACGCGGATCATCATCTAGTTCACCTATATAGTAGAATTGTTCTACTTTAGAGTAAAATATAAAGGAAAAAATAGTCTTCCATTGGAAATGTCCTAACATCTCTTTCTCTACTTCTTCTCTTGTCTCTGCACCATTTGAGGAAGACAACGGATTTGGATGTAAGCAGAGGTTCATGGCTAAGCTCGTGACGGTGGTTCGTGGGTGGTTTGTCGCTGGTTCATTCGTACGACGTCTCCACATGTAACCTCTCTCTCTATGTTTTCAATCTGATTTTTTTGTTCTTGGTAAAGGTAGTGGTCGTGTGTAGAGCTTCTGGTCGTGAGCTGAGAAGGCCGTTGTGAGCAGAAATGGCGATAGCGGTCATGAGAAAAGGAGGCGGCAGCCATTATGAGCAGAGGAGGCCGCAGCGCTCATGAACAGAGGAGGCGGCATAGAAGCTGTGAAGATAGGCGGCCATGAAGATTTGGTTTAGATCAGTTTCTGGTTTGGATTAGGTTAATATTTTCTTTTATTTGGTTTAGTGTAAACCAATTTTAAATTTTAAACTGAATTTAATTTATAAAAAAATTAGAAACTGATTTAATTTGGGATTTTTCAAAAAAAATATTGTTTTTTAGAAAAAGTCACATATTAGCTATGATTCAAAATGTGGACCATGAATGTGTCGTGACAAAATTGTGGCTTTTCGGCCACTATTAGACATTATTTGAAATGGCTATGAACATATAACTATATTTTTGTGGCTTTTCATGACTAAAGTTTCACATAGCCACAATATTTGGCCTACAGTCACGAAATAAATCGTGGTTATAACACATTATTTTACTAGTGAAAAGTATTCAGGCAATCAAATATTGGTACCTAAACAAAATATTCTTGTGAAAAGTATTCAGGCCAATCAAATATTGATTTCTAAACAAAAGATTATTGCCAATTTGCCAATCAGAATAAACCATATCGTTCAAATAACTAGCTAAAAATAAATATCCATTCAAAGACCCATTAATTAAGTTTTCAATGTGTCGGGTTATATCCCTGTTCGGAAACTCGCTAGGCGCTACGCGTGCGGCAGACCCGGGCCTAGCGATTTACTGAAAAAAAGAGGGGAAAATCATGGAGTACGCGGGTGGAATTTTTTGTACTTTTTACGTATGATACCATGTTTTTATACATATAAATTAATATTTTAAGTCATAGTCGTTATATATCTACGGTTTCATACTTGTACAAAGAATTTAAATAGCCAAAGTGGTTATCACCACATTGTAAATTGAGCAAGGGAAGGGTCGAGGACTTTAAATTGGACCAGTAGGAAAATTCAGTTGTACAAGTTTTATAATTATAGTTTCACAAGTATGCAACAAGTCATCACAGCTAAAGCGGTAAATGCTGCATTAGTATATGGACGTGGGGCTAAGTTTGATTTCCTTAACATGCTGTTTTGAAACTTTTTTACTCATTTATTTCAATAGGGGCAAAATTGTAATTTTGTGGTCGTCTTCTTCCCACAACTATTTTTTTCTTATGTTCGCTGCCACCATTGTTTTCACTCAAGCATATGACGATTCATCATATAATCAATTAGACTTATCATTTACATAGGAAAACACATACTACTTACGTGTTTCCAATCCAAAATTAACAAAATCTGAGCTTTTTCTAGAGTTTCCACGATTTGGACAAAAAGAAGTTTTGGTAATTCGATGGACGTGTTTTTTTATTCTATGTTTTATAAGCGTGAATTAAGCGTGTTACTGTTCAGTACAACCGGATTAAGCATAATCGCCACGTTCATCATCCGTGGAGCGTTTAAGCGGATGCAAAATCGGTAACGCGGCCGCCTTTTTTTTACCGAGGGTTATATTAATACAGTCCAATTGACAACCACTTGTCATGCCTATCAAATTAACTTATCTCGTCTCCAGTGAGTCAACCTACATCCTCACCAACGTTTCCACCCTTAGGAACAAATAAATAGTGATATATAGGTTCCTAGTGTCGATTTCGTTGCATTTTACAAAGTGAAATTACAAAAGCATTTTTATCAAAGTAAAAATATCATACCTAATTTTCATTATTTAATTTTTTAAAAAAAAATTGTTAATAATTTTATAATTAGGTTTTCATTTTTAATTTGTTTTTATTTATATTATTCCAAACCACATAGATAATAAAAATAAAATATATTAAATAGATGTAAACATTATTTGGTAAAAAAATTCTCAAAAAAAAATAATTTAGATATTTTTAAAGTTAAAATAGTACTCCCATTGAAAATGATTTCAAATAACATAATATATTTAAAATAGTTAATAATAAGTTCATTATAATTTTTTTTTGATCAAATAGCTTTTGTAACTGGCTAACAAACAATCTACTGACTCGGCTAAGATGACTTATGAACCTTCTCGGCGGCAGACAAAGTAATCTTGAACATGTAATATTGATTATCCTGAGATAAAAGGTAAGAATATGAAGCCATGTGACTCTTTGATTGACAAATATACTCACCACTAGAGATGTTAAAACGGGCATGTTCGGCCTTTTTATGTCCAAATATATTTATGTCTGGCCCGTTTAACATATGTCCATTAAAGATCCATTTAAATTAAGCCTATATGGAGTCCGTTTACGTGAAGTTCGTTTAAAATTAAGCCCGTTCGAAGCCTGTTTGAAGCACTTTTACTTTTAAAAAATAAACAGTCTTTTTATATCATGACATTTATCGTTTATCTCCAACCAAATCTGTCAAATGTAAGCTAAAATACAAAAGTCTATAAACATTAAACATTACATTGCATTGTTTCAACTAAAATTCAAAGTGCAAAACATAACTAAAATGCAAAGTAACCAATCACTCCTCGTCAATAACATAAACATAACAATCCTCCTCATATTGGACTACCAAGACATGACTATAATCAAAACATAACTAATTATTACATATTTTCATCAAATAAACGATAAAATGATGTAAAACATAACAAAAACACCATATACCATTGTTACATCCAACATTTCAATCTTCTGATCTTGAACACTCCACTCCTGAACTACTTTCTTTTTTCTAAATTCTTCATTTTTATCAAAGTTGTCTTCAATGTTGCTTACAAATTATAATATGAATTAGTTAAAAGAATATAGTTATAAATTGTTTTGTAAGCTTTACCCTTCATATTCAGAAAAATCGCACAACTAATTCCTAGTGCAAAAGAAAAAGAACTGAGACAATTTTAGGCAAGAGACGGTTTCAGTAATGAGTTAAACCTGAGCTTCAATGCTAAAAGCATACTCATAAGCTATTGTGGTGATGAGAATGATTAGGATATCATGTGCCATAGATGCTAAATAACCAAATAGACATTAGTTATCTTTACAATACTTCAAAACATCCAAAACCATGTTAGATTTTCCATTTAGTTTCGACTCTTCCAAATTGATATCTAGATGTGTCTTTGTGTTGCAAACTCTATCTTCACTGCTCTTTTCCAGCTCAAAAAGATTCTTCATTATGAACATTTATATCAAATAAATAATTTCAAGATAATGATTATGACTATTAGAATATTAAGTTACTTACATTATCATAATCATTTTCAAGCAGAGATTCTGTGACTATCTTATGTAGAATTGACGTCAATGAAACACTTGAAGGAATTGTTTATGACTGTTTCTGAAAGTCTTTATAGAATGCAGTCAAACTTTATTTAAGTTCTTTAATCTTTCCTTAAGTTCTTCAATCTTTGAACCTGAAATAGAAATATCCAATTTATTATAAGAAACTTCTAGCATCTCAGGCTTAATGCCTAGATCTAGAATTTCTCCCATAGCCTAGATAAAACTGTAATCCACTGAGTACTTATCAAACTTAATTTGCATGTCTTTGAACATTTTTTCATCGCATCATCATCATCATCACATATAACATATTTTTTCAATAACAATTGTATCATCTACACTTGCCTGAAGTAGACATTAAAACTGTGATATTTTGAACCTGAAAAGTAAGTGATAACACTGAAAATCTTTAAAAATCACAAATTTTTTGCTCCACGGTTACATTCGTCCCCTGAAAGCAATGACTTATAATTTGGATCATAAAACTACAAGATAGAAAATGATTTCTTAAACTTTAGAGCTCTAACTAGCATCTCGTATGTAGAATTCCAGCGAGTAGGAATATCAAGTGACAACTCAGCTCTACTTATATTTCCTACTCTCTATACACATGTTGTTAATACTTCTTTTCTTTGTGGTGATGCTTTCACATATATAACATTTTCTTAAATGTTATGAAAAATATCATTTGCTAACCCTAAGCCATTTTTGACAATTAGGTTCAGAATATGAGCATAACATCTAACATGTATGTGCTCACCATCACACAATATACCTCCATCGCTTCCACTTATCATCTGAAGCTTGCCCTTGAGAATTTTCAACATACTATTCTTGTTAGTTGCATTGTCTAAATTCATCGAATAAACTTTCTTCTCTAAACCTCATTCTTTCAAGGACTCAAAAATCTTCTTAGCGGTTTCATCACTTGTATGTGGAGACTTCACCTCACAAAAATGATATGATTTTACTATTTAGTCTCCTATTATCATTTGTAATGGACTGTTAAGCAGATATACCCACAACTTAAGGACGAGATACCCATAAATCAGAGGTGATACAAAACCTGTTTGGATGCTTCATAAACAACATTTTCAACTTTTCTATTTCATATCTTTATAGTCATCAAGAGCAGCAGTCTGTCTATAGATGTGTTGACAATTAGTATTTAGATATTTAACTCTAGCTCTGACCTTCTCATACTCCACATATCGAAATGGTTAATCATGGTAAATGATAGTCTCGGTAATCATCTCATGATCTACCATATGATCATACGCATGCTTATCTACCATCTTAGGCATCTTAGAACAACTCTTTAAGTGCCGCTTCAAGTGATTTGTACCATAAAGTTACTATTAATCACTAATTTTGAATAACAATGAATGCACTTAGCCATCTCTTTTCCAAACAAGTGGGGTTTTTTTTGTCGCTTACGTGGATGTTTCGTTGCTTGTGTTGATGAATTTACTTGTGTTGATCCAGTTGCACTTTGAACTTCTGCTTCTGTTTCTGTCAATTTCTCATTTATATCAAATTCAACATCTTCATCATTCATGTTCATATACTCACATTGGGCCTCAAGAAGCACTATAGTTTGCTCAGATTCAAAGACCATCTCTGCAAAAACAATGAAACAAAACCATATGAACGATCATTAAAAACTTATCATCATTTCATAATCCACAAATAAACTCGAGAGCAGAATGATTTGTGTATACACGACAAAGCAATTTTTATTTCAACAAAAATTAGTGACATGTGAGAAGCATCAACACAACAAGAATTTTCAATAATCTCTATAATACAAAATGAATAATTTCACGAAGCAAAATTTTTTATACACAACATGTACATTAAAAAACGATTTCGACACTTTCATGTACACACTAAACATCAAGTTGCATTGAATATTTAATTGATATAATAATTTATAATTTTATATTTTTCATGAAGGGTATCTAAAATGATTTAGATACTTTCATGTACACAACAAAAATTTCACTAATCTTTTGAACAAACAAACATACCCATATAATCAATAAGGCCATGAGAATCAATCAAATCCAATACATTAAACAAGAAAGTGAAAGTAACTCATTTACAACTTGTAACTTACAAGAATTGTAGAGAGGAACGTATGCAGAGAGAACACAGTGGAGTAGAACACAAGAATCAAAATAAATCTGAGATGAATAACTCTAAACAGAGGTGGAGAACGGTAAGGAATTCAATTCGGATTTTAGGACATTAGGTTATTACACGAAGGTTATGAAACGTCAATGTTAGTTACTTCTGAAAAGGGGCTAAACGGGCTGTCCATTTATTTTTGTATAAACCTGTTTACTAGACGAACATAAGTGGATAAACCCGACCAAGTCTTTTTAACATGGTTATATAAACATGCTTTTTAATGGGTTATAATATTACACGAGACCCGTTTAAGCTCGTTTATAAAAGGATCCCTAATTAACATCCCTACTCACCACTAAAATACCTCTCTAGCCAGACCAGTGAACACTTTATTTATGAGTTCAGACGCTGCTTTAGACAGAGAAAATATGGTTTTAAATCAAATTCATTGCTTGAAGTTAAGATGGATGAACAAAGAATAGCAAAAGCTTTAGCTCCAAAAATTTTTTTTATCATGTGAATTCAGTGTGTTGGCTTCTCTTTAGAGTAGAATTGTTAACACCATTACAGAAAATTATGGAGAGTCAACTATTACTCAAACAAGTGATATAAGATCTAAAATTTGTGTGTTTGTAAGGGTAAGAAAAAACACTTGCTTGATGTACTAGTTGATGATGTTCGTGAAATTCAAAGGCAAATAGAGAGAAATAACATTTCTAACATGGACCTCCAAATTTCCTTTTGGATTTAAAGAGAATCATGCTAGATCAATGTTCAATTATATTTGAATTTAAATTTTTTCTTCTTTTTTATTATAAAAGGAGATGCCTAATCTCTTTTTCTCATAAAAAAAACATAGTGAAATCCTGCAGAGATTCCGAGTATGTGCAGGCTGGCGCCACTATTTGTGCAGGCTGGCGCCACTATTTTAGTATTTTATTGATCAATAGAGCATGAATACAATAAATTGGTTGGGAAACCGTAATTTTACTTGCATTCTTCCATAATCGAAAGTGAATAATAGCCAATCCCCTTTCTTAGGTTTTAGGAGTCATCTTTATATGTCATTGTATAGTAGAACCTCTATTAATAATGTTGGACTTATAAATTTTATTAATTTATAGAGATATTAATTTACAAAAAAAATATTATTTAGATTTCTTATTTTAAAATATATTTATTCTAATATAAGAAACATATTTGATTTTAGTGTATAGACATTAATTGTTATTTATTGAAATTTGAAATTTATATTAATTTTATTATATTATTTTGTGTATATAATATATATTGCCTAAAACTTAAATGTGGTTTTAAATATAATATTACTAAATCTCATCAAAAATATATTAAGTATTAAGAAATATAAAGATAATTCCATTGTAAATATAAAAAAATATAATAATAGATTCTTACTTATATAAAATATGTATACATATAAATTATTAATTTATAATTGATTGAGACCATATATTTACATAGAATTTTTTAAAGAAAATATTATCTTATTATTTTATTGATTTGCGTCAAATTTTGAATTTGCTCAAGTTGAGACCTGCAAAATTTATTAATTTATATAGATTATAGTTTATCGAATATTAATTTTTAGAGCTTCTACTGTAGTTGAAATTTAGGTTAGATCATTCCATATTTTAAAATATTGAAAAAATCTTCTTTTAGTAGAAACTTTATATTTTGCCCGGAAAATAGAAGGAAAAAAAACGTCTTCTTCTGAGCATAAAAATTGTTTTTCTGGATTATTTGTCCCTAACAATAACTATTTTTTTTTAAACATAAACAAAGTTTTACTAATATAGTGTATTATAATAGTTTTGAAAGGGAAAAATTGCCATTCAAAAATTTAAAAATTGGAATCTAAAACAATTTCTAAATTTAAAAATTAAAAATTAAAAATTAAAATTTGAAATATAAAAAAAATAGAAAACAGAAAACTAAATTCAACAAAAAAAAAACTATAAACCAAAATTTATTCAAATAAACAAGGCTTAAACCCTCGGTACGTGCGAGCATTTTGTACGTGCGAACCATACACTCGCAGCGGAGAATAAGACGGTGTTTTTTATCGTCTCCTCATTTCGCCGCTAACATCTCCCTCTACAGTGAGTCAAAGGGAGGACGATGATGAAGGCTTCCGTCAAAGGCAAGTACGATGGCGGCAAGAGCACCGGAGTAGGCTCAGTGGCCTTCAACGCCGGCGATATTAAGCTACGCGCCACCATGACCGATGCTACCTTCGTCGCTGGTCCAAGCTTGAACGGCCTCTCTCTGGCCGTGGAGAAGCCTGGTTTCTTCATCGTCGAGTATAATGTCCCTAAGAAAGTAACACTCACCACCGCTCCTTTCCCGCTTAGAAGATTCCTTTAAGTCTTTCCATTTCCATGTAGATTGCTTATGATTAAACCTTAAGATAGAATCAATTTGGTTTCTGTGGGTGCAGGATGTTAGGTTTCAGTTCATGAACACGGTGAGGGTTGCCGAGAAGCCGTTGAATCTGACTTACATTCATAGCAGAGCTGATAACAGAACAATTGTGGATGGGAGCCTTTTGATTGATCCTGCGAACAAAGTCTCTGCTAATTACATGGTGGGGACAAACAACTGTAAGCTTAAGTACACTTATGCACGCGGAAAGATTGCTACATTCGAGCCTTGCTATGACTTTGCCAAGAATGCTTGGGATTTTGCGGTTTCTAAGAGAGTCTATGGGGATGAGGATGTTGTCAAGGCCACTTATCAAACGTCTACTAAGTTGCTTGGTGTGGAATGGTCAAGGAACTCCAAATCCACTGGATCTTTCAAGGTAAGCAACTTATTCCATGTGTGTAGATACAATTCACATCACCATGTCGGTTATATTCTGCTACTAGACAATCTTAGGAAGTTAAATCCTCTTCAAAACGTGGTACAATTGATTTGATAAGAGGGAAACTAAAAACCTAAGAACGATTCAGATAATCAAATCGGTGTTTTAGAGTCTATATGAATTATACATATACCATTTGAGTTTTTAGATTGTTCTGTGTATATTATTATTATTACCTAATGACATTTGTACATTGGATGTGCCTTTTGAGCAACGACTAGTTCGTAAAGCCTAATGGATCTTTTGCTTCTTGTTTTGAAATAGGTATGTGCGTCTGTGAATTTGGCGGAGGAAGTGAAAACGCCGAAATTGACAGCAGAAACAACATGGAACCTTGAAATTTAATGTCCTTTACGATTATTCAAGTTCCCACCTGAATTGTTTGCTTGTTACAACCGATTTTAATTAGACCTTTTTTCCAACCTTATCCGTTGTAACAGATTCCGCCCTTAGCCAGTCTCATGTGTCTGTTATTTTTGTCTCTCCCTCTTGAAAAATAATGTGTTCCAAGGGAAAAATGTACCCTAAACTCCCTTTTAAATGTAATGAAAATCTGCAAATGGTTCTTAAAAATCCTCATTCCATGCCCAATCTTTTTCTCAATATCAGATTAACCTAAAGGTATGGACATGAATTTGCCAAAAAAAAAAGCTTAGGTCATCAAATATGAAACGAATGTAAACCGTTTCCAAAAACACAGCATAGGGCAAAAGCTTAGGCTATGAGACTCTCTCTTCGGCTTATATTTAAGTACACCTCATAGCTTGTAATGAAATGAATCAGACAGGAACAGGCAGGCCTTTCTTCGCCATCTCATCCAGAATATCGTTGAGAGCTTGGCATAATCCAGATATCTGCACACAGCTTCCACTTTTCAGTCATTATTCCACACAAAAAAAAAAAAACATAGCTGCTAGGGAGAAAGAGCGAACCTGATGATCCCATTGTTGGAGTTCCTCAATGTCATCTTCAAAATGTATCACAGCCTCTTCCTGGAAATTAACATAAAACATAACGAATCAAAACTCATGTAAGAACCTTCTTGATTTTGAACTCTCTCAGGGCTCGCATAATAAACCAACCAAGTATTTGTCGTGTTAGAGCTTAACCTGATCGATGGAACCTCTCATTCTGTCTTGGCCAATCATATTAGATGCTATCTTCTCCGCCTTCATGAAGAAAACTTATGCCATTAAACACAGGACAAACAAAAGGATAAAAGAGGATTCACATATTGATATTGAATATTACCTTGGTTGGGTCAATTCCCAGTAGAGTTCCCAACTCATCAAACCTTAGAATACAAAATATTTGGAGAACTGAGTTTAGAAAACCAACCAAGTCTCAAAAACACAAAGAAACGGTACAAGATCTGCCTCTACATCATATTTATACCTTATGTTAGTGTAAAGTTTGCTTGCACTCAGAAGGTTATGCTCAATCATGGCACGGTCAAGAACAGTGGATTTGTCAGGCAAAGTTGCTTTCTGTTGAAGACCATTAAAATGAAAACTTGTTATGAATCTAACAAATAAAGATTAGTGTGCAAATATTGCTTCCAAATCTTAATAACAATCCATACCTGATGCGGCCTTAATTCTTCCGCAAAAGCATCAATCTCTGGTTTCCTTAAAATCCTTTCCAGGTACACCTAGAAATTTACATAACAATCTAAAGTTAGCATGTAGTTCCGACCAAGCTCCTAAAGGCTATGGTGAGATTGTTAGGAACATCTTGCATGCTGATATAGAAGTAACATGCCAGCTCAAACGATACTATAGTCAAAATGCACGTAAATGTATGTATAGAATAAACAATGGATAGAACCTTTTGCAGGATGGGATAGATCTTAAGCTTGGAGCAGCGCTCATCCTGTTAACAAAGAGATAGAAAAGTCAGAAAATAATAAAATAGTAAGGAGCACAAAGTGGCATTCTATTAATAATCCACATGGGAGTTACTTTATATAAAGTTGCAAGAACACGAGAGCGCTGAGGACCAGCTCCAGCTAGTATGGTACATGTGACAGCAGCAGATAGGGCCTGCTCTAGTGCATTCTCATCAATCTCTCTGTAAGAAACATTATAACATTACAAAATTATGGGAGAGATAGAGAGAACCAAAACATGAGAAATTTGAAAATGCAAGGAGAGAAACCGATTCACTTACTCATCCCCTATTTGGCGTTTTTCAATCTGAGATATGCTGTAATAACGAAGTGCAGCGTCTAAGAACTTTCTTTTCATGTCCAGAATTCTAGCATGGCAGACCTGTATATGTAATAATATGTTAAAACTCAAAATCAAAAACTCCTTAGTCACTCAACACTTAAATTCTTAGTTAAAGGCGGTCCAACCTTGTACTGCAAATTTAAAACTTCATTCTGGCTGCTGTTCACTAAGAAAGAAGCTTTATTTATATAAGTCTCTGCATTTACAGCATCATCATCCTGCAGACATTCAAACACACAAAAGTATTTATTAGAGAAAGTTAAAAATAAACTAATGTAGCCTCAATTTACTATTGAAGTGATGTGAGTAATGCTCTCAACACAAAGATTAGTAAAGTTTCAATAAGATCTAACTTGTGTAACCTCTACAGAAGTACCAACACAAAAGGAAACCAATTAGCGACAATCCATTACTCGCATGTGCGAATCCATCTCATAAATATAGACATGCGATCTACATGCTCATAAAAGGGAGACAAAATCTATTGTGCATATGTAATTGGAAACAGTTAAGACAAACCTCGAGATACAAACGAGCAATTTGGATACACTTTGAAAGCTTGAAGTTTTCGTCAACAGCCCTAATGATGGAGAATACCACAAATCAAAAATAAGTAATACTGAAAAAGAAGACTAGAACTTTGCTGCCCTCACTGCCATACCTCATTCCAGAGTCAAGATCAATGCCACTCAACATCTGAGCGGCTCTTGACCATTCCTGCTCTGATTCATACAAAGCCGCAAGCTTTTCTCTGATAACAAGTGCCTGCCAGAAGAGATTTGTATAAGCAACACCAATGTACATTGCCTTGCCTCCATATAAAATAGACAATAGAAGCACAATCAAAACCTGTTCCTCGAAGGAGACAACTCTGGGCTGAATCTGGGTGAGTGTGAAGAGCGCAATCTCCTTCTGGGTCTCTGCTTCCAGTCTCCCGAGCTCTTGTGCGAACGACTGCAAAAGCTGCCTCGATACTACCAACGGCACATCATCCGACAGAACTGCAATATTATTTTGTTCACCCAAACAAAATCAATTTCCTCTCTAGAAAACTTTGAGAAGAGACTAATTCGCTTACTGTGATCGATGAAGTGTTTGGCTTGGAGAAGATCGTTGGAGGAGAGAACAGAGGATAGGATCAGTTTGTACTGTTCGATCTTCTGACGCTGGTCAGCGATTGCTGAAGCGCTCCTCAAGGTTTCTTCCATGCCTTCTCTCTCTCTCTCTCTCTGGATATTCTCTTCCGCTTGGATCAAACAAACCCTAAGAAACCTTTTGTGATTTTTTTTTCCTTCTTATTTTCTTCTTAATATATATACTCATTACAACACGGGAAAGAGAGACTCTTTCTCGAAGGGAGGCTTTATTTATTTATATGTCATATAAGAGAGCCTCTATAAATTAATACTCGATCTCTATAAATTAATAAATTTTGTCGGTGGGCTGGTTCAAAATTTGACACAAATCGATAAAATAATATAATAATATTTTTTAAAAAAAATCTATGAAAATATGTGGTCTCATTAAAATTATAAATTAATAATTTATATGTATATATATTTTATATAAGTAAGAACCTATATTATATTGTTTATTTTATATTCACAATGAAATTATCTTTATATTTTCTTAACACTTAATATATTTTTGATAAGATTTAGTAATATTATATATAAAATCACATTTATGTTCTATGCAATATATATTATACACATGAAATAATATAATAAATTTAATGTAAATGTCAAATTTGAAAAAAAAATAGCAATTAATGTCTATACACTAAATCAAATATTTTTCTTATCTTAGAATAAATATATTTTAAAATAGGAAATCTAAATATAGAAACTTTTGTAAATTAATATCTCTATAATTTAATAAAATTTTAGATTCCCAACATTATTAATTTATAGAGGTTCTATTGTATAAGGGGGTGATTGGTTGCGGTTGTAGATGCTCTAGACAGCCAAAATTTAGTCTAAAACCTTATATGTCAACCAATCTAGTTTTCTTTTCCTTAAAAATTTCACAGCAAAAAAATCTCTACAAAATTAAAATATGGCTGCAAAGAGCTTTATTCCGAGAGCAAAAAGATAGTGCTTTACAAAGCTATAGGAAAATAATCTACATCAAATAAATCTACAGCTTAAATTCTACAGCCAAAAACATAAAGCTACAACTCATTCCAATCACCCCCATGGCACAAAAACTATTCACAACATGAAATATGTATAAAGCATAGAATGCTACAATTGGATAATAAATTGGGCAATTCTCTCTAGTAGATTTTTAAGTCTTCGTCACAAAAAATAGCTCTCAATGAGAAAAATGCCTAAAATAGTCTTTTTATTTTGAAATTTTTAATATTTATATTTTATTTTTTTTTTAATTTGAAACCATATCCTCAAAATATCATCCCTTAACTTTAAATCGTAAGTCTAGATTAGTTAAACGTAGGACATAAATATATTTTTACCTTTTAATAAAAATTATTTTGGTCATTTTTCTCATTGAGTGTTATTTTGTGAAAATAAACTTCTAGAAAATTTCTCTAATAAATGTACCTCGCCCCAAACTGGTGGTCAATTAAAAAAAAATAGTTTTTTTTACCAAGATTTTACATATAGAAAGTGATGGCTGAGAAACTATCGAAGCAAATCCAAGATATTAACTTGGGTATTGAAGGTGAAGTGATTTCACTTCCTTTGGATCTATGCGAAGAAAACATTTCAGAGAACCAATTCAGTCTTATTGTTACACCTGTTAAACCTAGCTGTCAAAACCTTAGGGCTATGATGCAGAGTTTCCCGAAACTACGAAGTGTAGGAGATAATGTTACTGCACGTATCCTGCAGAACTAAACTGCGACAATATAAATGGTACAACTACTATTTGGTAATGTTATTTTTTATTCTTTTTCATGAACTATGTATAATAATAGAGGTGTGGTCAATGACGGATCCAGAACTATTATCAATTGGGAGCACTTTAATAACTAACTCATTTAGATAAAAAAAAGTTTCATAACTAAAAATTACCTTACAAATTTATCCTACGAAACTCCATATTCTGGAATCTTTTCACTACTACTTCATTTGTTACTTTTTCAAACAATTTTTTTTCAACAAAGCAAACAACACAATCATTAAAAACTGATCACTTATCCGGTTCCGCAAGCTAGTCTTCACAATCTTCATCGCTGAAAAACATCTTTCAACTGTAGCAGTGGCAACAAGTAAAGTCAAAACTAGCTTTAAAAGCCGATAAACCCGAGGATGTGAAAGATGTTTATTTGTCTTCACCATCATGCATGCAAGATCTCCAAGATCTTTCAAGTTAGAAAATCTTTCATCTTCCCGAATGTTGTCAATATAGAGACCTAGTTGGTGCTCAAGAGTAATCTGCTCGATAGGACCAAATCTTCAGGATAAAACTCAGAAAATCTCATAACTTTTAACTGATCAAACTCCTGAAATAAATTAGTGGGGCTCAAGGAAGCAATGTAGCCAAGTAATTCTGTGTTTACTTCATCAAAACAGTCATTAAACTCTTTAATCTGCATTTCCAATATAGTGTAAAAACACTACACCTTGTAATGATGCAAGTTGGTTATATTGCTTCTTTTTCTTGAATTCCTTGAATCAAATTCATCATCCATAACAAGGAACTCAATCTTGTAGTTCTCACAAAAGGAAGAAATTTTATTGATCAGAGATTCCCATCCATCATCTCTGATCTTGTATAATTGTTGCTTGGTAGATTTAACAAGTGACATAGCATTCAAAATGTCCTGATCTTTCCTTTGGAGAACCGTTGACAAGCTATTTGTGATCCCAAAAAGAAGCAAAATCAACTGTAAGTAAAACACAAAATCAAAAGTGTGGAAGTACTTAAGAAGACCATTAACTTGACGTCTTTTGATACCATCACTTCCATCGACTTTAACATACTCAAGAACTTTAATAATAGAAGCTAACAAATCAACCAACCGCAGAAATGTCGTATAATGAGAACCCCAACGAGTTTTACCTGGTCTTTGAAACGAAACCTCTTGGTTTAGTCCCTTTCCAGTCTTGATTTCCCCTTTCTTAGTTTTTTCCTCAACTTTGTTCAGGTGGTCTTCTCGAACCATATCTTTCCTCTTACAAGAATCACCAACCACCTTTAACAAGACATCAATCTTATCAAAGAAATCTCCAACTTCAAAATGCTTCTGAGCAACTGCAACGACAACTAGCTGGAGTTGATGAGCAAAACAATAAACATAATATGCAGAACTGCATTCTCCAAGAATTAGAGCTCTCAACCCATTGAATTCTCTCTTCATATTACTCGCTCCATCGTAATTTTGTCTTTTTAACTTCTTCATACTCAATCCATGTTTCACAAACAAAGAATCAACAGCACTCTTCAGGGATAAAAAAAGATGTTTCTTTCACATGAGCCAAACCAAGAAACCTTTCTTTAACTATCCCATGTGTATCAACAAAGCGAAAAAACATTGCCATTTGCTCTTTATCAGACACATCTGCGGATTCATCCACCAACAAACAAAATACATCATGACCAACTTCTTTGATTATAGATTCAATAACTTCTTCCGCAAAGCAATGAAATATATCTGTCTGAATTTTATGGGAGACCATCTGGTTGTTTCTGGGGACATTCTCTAACACAACTTTACTTACAAGCTCATTTTGCTCTGCAGTATATTTCACAAGCTTCAAAAAGTTTCCCTTGTTAACTGAATCCACCTATTCATCATGACCTCCAAACGAGAGTCCTTGTCTTAACAAATACCTACACGCATCAATTGAAGCATTCAATCTGATCTTGTATTCATTTTTAACCTCGTCATTATGCTTATAAAAAGCATGGACAATTGATTGTCCTGGTTTCATCAGATAATCAACCATTTTCAACGCACTATTGTGAAAACTATTCACTGCTCCTACATGGTCACGTAATATCTCTGTCTTGTTCTAGTCATCAAATCCTTTGATCACAAATGCATCACTTCCACATTTGTTTTCAGCGTAATCTCTAAATAAGTAGCAGAACAAACAAAATGCTTTATCCTTTTTCACATTGTATTCTAACTGATCACTATAGAGATCAAACCAAGAGGGATTGAATCGTGATTTGAATCACTAAACGCGATTTTGGTTAATCTGTTTAAAATTGTGGAAAATTGATTAATTTATTTGTTTACGGGGATAATTGATGAGACAAAAAGTCTGGGGGGAAAGATTGTGGGTTTATATAGTCTAGGGGGCCAATCGACGTCAACCCTTGAAACAATGTTTTAGGAAATTCATGACCACAAGGTTGACAAGGACCTCTCATAAGATATTTGCGTCTTACCTCATCTCTTTGATTTAAAGGATATTCAATTATCCTTTTCCTATCTCCACGATCACTAGGTAAATTCTCCAAATCAGTTTCAAAGTCTTGTTTTTTAGGAGAAGGCAAATGATCCTCGGAGGCTTAAAATATTTTTCCATTGAAATCTTGTCTGGGAAAAAAATAAAAAAATTAGCAGAATACTATAATTTTTATGCTCTCACGATTTCCTATTAAGTCACATAAATCAAAATTTTCATTGAGTTTTACCTTTTAGCTTCTCTGTTGAATACTATTTTTATTTGCCTGCGTTATTCTTTTGTTATTAGAAAAAAAAATCTAGTTGGTAAAAACTAAAAGAAAGAAGACATCAAAAACGTTAGTGTCGCGTACTAGGTTAAAATTATAAACTTTCATTATTAACTTTCTTTAGTTTTAGATTGGGCTTTGTAACACTAAACTTAAATTTTTTTATAGGCTAGATTAGATTTATGGACATATAATAAGTGTGTTCTAGATTTCTTACTTCTCCTGCAAGTTTATATATGCATAACTATATATTATTATCATATACAATTTTTTTTCTAAGTAGTAGGGGGCACGTGCCCCCGTAGTCAAAAAATGTCCGTCCGCCCCTGGAGTGTGGTGATATATTTTGAGCTTGGGGGGATTATTCAAATGTGGGTAATGAAGTTCCATGGAATCGGAAAGACAGGCATATTTCTACTTTAGTGATAAAAGAAATATATGAGGAGATTACTTATTCTCACTTGGTTGATAGAATATGCAAAAAAGTAAAGATTTGAATAACTTTGACCAAGTTTCAACGGAGTTACTTTCCGCTGGTCTTGGATAATAAAAGGCCATGTTATATCTTGGATGGTAGAACTAGTATAACTGGTATAACTATATATCAACCAATACATGTGATACTGGTATAACTGGTCTAACTATGTTCTATTTACCAAATTAGTAATACTGGTATAACTAGGACAATTATTCATATTCTGAAATTTAAATATTACATTGGGTATTGCATTTGAAAAAAAAACAATCAGCTGGCCAAATTGGTAAGTGTTTAAATAGGCTCCTTTTAATTTGTGAAGTTTTCTTTTTAGCAGTTATAACATAATCACATATGTTTGCATGTTCTACCATATACTTTTAAGGTGTGTTAATTTCATTGTCCACATAATTTTTGGAAAACATACATGAAATGTATTTTAACAAAATTGATGATTTCATTTTATTGGGGCAAAGACATGTACACATAAAGAAGTGGTACAAATAAAGTAAGTTTAAATTTTATGTGGTAAAACTAGTTTTTTCAATTTCACTACCAAAGTACAACTATGTACAAACCAGTACAATTCAAAAACTAGTACAACTATGTTCAAACCGGTACAACTTGAATACTAGTATAACTATGTTATTTCATTTTGTATTATGCATCACGTTTTAAACTTGTATCATTTTTTAAACATTATTGTTGAATATTAAATCAGGTAGTTGTACTATTTGTTCCATTCCTAAATATTTTTTTGTAGTTTAAACTATCGTATTAGTTATACCTAAATACATGTACTTTTAAACTCAACACATTTTTAACATCCAAATGAAACAAGTTAAACATCCTAAGGAACATATGTTTTATCATCCAGAGGAACATAGGTTTTAACATCCAAAAGAACATAAGTCGTAGGAACATAAGTTTTAAGAAAGCTTTAACTTGAAAAAAATATAAGTTTTCAAAAGCTATTCAAAATAGCTCACTTTGACACGAAATGATACTTGAGTAGACAAGAAGGTTTATGAGACCTATTGGGGCTCGTAAACGCATATGTCTCCTTCTCATCTCCAACCGCTTCTTCGTCGCCAATATTTTCCTCATCAGTAGCTGCCTTTTCAACAGCAGTCAACTCAGTAGCAACCTTTTCAGCAGCTTCTTTCTCGAGTTACTCCACAGCTTCTGCCATCACTTCAAGTGTAGATGGTGAGTCTTTTGCCTCTTCCTCGTGCTCTTTCTTACCATCCTTCTCAGCCTCTTCCTCAGCCTCTTTCTCACCATCCTTCTCAGCCTCTTCCTCGCCCTCCTTCTCACCTTCCTCGCCCTCATTGTTAGCCACCTCATCAGCCTCCTTCTCAGGCTCTTTCTCGCCCTCACCATCCTCCTTAGCTGATTCCTCAACCGATATGGCAACACAAAACCAACAACATTTACCTCGTGTTTGAAATCATGCAACATTAACAAGATTTTACCTCCTAAAGTTCCACCCGGTTTCAAAACATAAATGCAAATCCGTCGTCCATTTTCTTTGTCAACTTCAACTCCAACTTTTTTAGACTCTCAAGACAACTAGTACAACTATTTTTATGTCCAGCTCGGCAGTTGCCTTCTTTTCGGTAGTTAAACTAGTTGGACTATAATTATCGTAGTCCAAACACAAAACATGAATGATTATGCATCTTTTTGAATTCATGATGAATTCTAAGTTATATTTTCAGTATAATCTTCTAAATCTTCTTCTACTGTAACATGTTTTTGGCTTTGCTATTGTGTTCTTCGGCTTAGGGAATAAAGATGATTTTGTAAAAAAAAAAGTATAACTAGTAAAACAAATAACCATTTACATCAAATACTATAGAAAAATTCCAGGAATTCTGAAAAATCCAACAAGTCTCAAATATTAAGTATAATATTATAAGTTAATCGAAGAAGATTGCATTCGAAGATAACAAGACAATTGATCACATCACATAATCTCAGATGATCATTAATCCAACATAGATTTAGCAGAAAATGGATATGCTTATAAGTTGTTTTAATAAAGTTGCAAGGTTGTATTGGTTATTCACGTTCTAATTGTACCAGTTATACTAATTATATATGTTATAGTTATATCTTTTATACTAATTATAAGCATTCGAGTTGTGCCAGTTATACTAGTTATGCATACTCTAGTTGTACCAGTAATACTTTGTGTTCTTCATTGTCAAGAATGTCATACATTGATGATGAGATTCAGTTTAAAATGGTAGAAACTAATTGAAGAGGATGGTGAGTTGATCGATTTGATCAAAAATGATTATGGTTGATAGATTTGAGATAAGAATGATAGAACCCAAAATCTAACGATTTTTTTTAATTTCAATTCAGGATGAGAGAAACATCAGTGGTGAAGAAAAGAGAAAGAAAAATAGATCATTGATTAAGAAAATGATGATTGTTGATGAAGAAGATGCAGATTGAGGAAGAGAATCGAGATTAAAAAAATGTTGAGATGAAAAATTTGGAAGAAATTGAACCATCAATGGTTTTGAAAAAGAGGAAAAACTAAAAATTAGGGATTTGAGAGAAGAACCGACCCGGATCCAGATGATGTTATCTGGGTCGAATTTTAAATGGTTGGGTTGGTAATTTTTTTATCCTTTATAAGGATAATTGTCATTCCTCTACATTTTTTATTTTAAAAGAAAATGCAAATTAATTGAAAAAAGAAGAAGTTTTTAGAATTTTTTGACTTCATGTGGTCCATTCCAATATTTGTTCTTAGACCCTAGCCCTAAAATTAACATCCCTACTGTTTAGTATGTGCCAACAGAGGCTCCTATTGTTTATACCAAAACACTATTATATTTTTGCATTTCACTTCTTCAATCAGTCAAATATTGGACAACGTAAAGATTAATATGTAGGACTGGACATTTTATCCGTTAATTTTGATTATATTCGTTATTCGTTTCGATTCGATCCGAAAAAGCAAATATCAAAAATCAATATCCGTTAAAAACGAAGCAAATTACAAATGCTAAAAAATTTAGAGTCGGATATCAGATCTGCTCCGACATTTATAGAAACATATGTATATGTACAATTAAATATAGAATTTTAAATGTTTTAATTTTATGTGATTATTATTTTAACATATAATTGTATTAACTTTATTTATAAAATTATCAAATTAAGAAAGAAATATAAAATCTTTATAAAAACTATAATTTTCTAAAATTCTATGTTTTATAAAAAATAATTTTAAAGTTAATGAAACATAGTGTCACTAATCTTTATTTTATATTGTATATTTTATATTTTATATTTTGTATAATGTAAAAGATATTGTTTTGAAAACAAACTTGCATGTTTTTTTCTAAATTTATTTTATCAAACAAAGTGGATGAGATATCCAAAAATATCTGTAAATTTTTCAAATATCCGAAAAAAAACAAATATTCGTATTTTTCCGAAACAAATCAAATCAAAAAAATTAGATATATCCATAAAATTCGAAGCAAATCTCAAATACCGAAAATTATGGTAGTATTCAATATTTCAATCCATGCCCACCCACCCCATCATAAAAGAAAACAATACCATCTGTTTTCAAGTTTCTAACTCTATTTTTTTTGGTATTTGACCAATTGGTGTGTTTACTAATGACAAATGCAACGATAAGAGGCACCTACTTAGGCCACAGAACTAATGAGAAAAGAGGCAAATGATTGAAGCGTTTAAAGTACTAAAAGGTAGTAAAAGCACACACTCCACAATCTTTGCTCCTCAAAACAACAAAGTAAAACAAAGTTTCACATTTCCAAAGTCAAAAGAACAAACAGTAATACGAAACTGCTATTGCAGTGTCCTTTCTTTATCCCTAGCTCAGACGACAAGACTGTATTCCCTCTCCTCTCACTCTTTTCCGAAATCTGCATTGTAGTGTGAACTCGACTCAAGTTTCTTGGCTTCGCTCAGCTTTCTCACCGCCTGCACAAAAATTGGTTCGTTTCCAAATCACAAACCCAGATTCCAGTAAGTTACACAAACCTCCCATGTAAATACAAATAATATATACCTTCATGAAATCTTCCTGGATCACATAGTCCCGCTCTGCTCGGATTGCAAACATTCCAGCCTCCGTGCATATGTTACGCAGATCAGCACCATTGAAGCCCTTTATTGAACCAAATAAAGGATTAGGTGAAAAACTCAATTATCTAAAGCAGCATTCACTAATGAAAGATGGAAAAAGAAAAACTAACCTCTGCAAGTTTGACAATAGCCTCGTACTCAATTTCACCATGTTTGGCGATACCAGCTGCATGGATCTTGAGGATATCCATTCTTGATTGCTCATTTGGCAAAGGGATCTCAATCTTTCTATCTAATCTACCAGGACGGAGAAGCGCAGGATCAAGCACATCAGGTCTGTTCGTTGCCATTATCATTTTCACCTAATACATATATCCAAACCAAGTTTAAACACATTCCTTAACACTCGCAGACATTTAATAGCATTGATGATGGCTTTCAGTGTATAAGAAATGGTTTGAGACAGAAATATAACTTCACAACCCAATCTTATGCATATATAACTTTCAGAAACAGAGACCAGTACCTTTCCGAGGTTGTCAAACCCATCAAGCTGATTGAGCAACTCCATAAGTGTTCTTTGAATTTCACGATCAGCACTGGTTCCCTCGCTAAAACGACGCCCACCGATTGCATCGATTTCATCCATGAAAATGATACAAGGCTAACCATACGAAAAAACAGAAGTATTTAATAAAGTCAGGAGCGTGATAGAAAGCTTATAGAAGGCAAAAGGAAAGAGGAAGATGCATATGTACACACACTTCAAACAAGACTTACCTGGTGTTCACGGGCATAGTTAAACATCTCCCGAATCAGCCTAGCACTTTCTCCAATGTATTTGTCTATGATTGCACTCGACACAACCTAACAAGAGGAAACAAATTAGATTAAACCTTATGCCATAACCTGAGTCTTCCATCCAAAATCAGCAATGCAGAAAATTACACCTTCAAGAAGTTGGCATCTATGTTGCTAGCAATAGCCCTAGCTAGCAGAGTTTTCCCAGTACCTGGAGGTCCATACAGAAGGACTCCCTGCATTTAATTATTTAATCAGATGAAATGTCTGGAGCCAAAGAAAGAAAGGTTTAAGGAAGAATTATACACAAATAGTTATCTACCTTGGGTGGTTTGATTCCTACACGGAGGAAAAGTTCAGGATTCATGAGAGGAAGCTCAATAGATTCCCTGAGTTCTCTGATCTGATCACCTAATCCTCCCACAGCAGAGTAGCTAATGTTGCCAGGGTCTTCGTGCAGCATGTTATACACAACGGGATCGACCTACAATAAAAAAACGAAAGCCACATTATTGTCAATAAGACCAACACATGTAGAATAAAAAAGGAACTTACTTCTCGGGGAAGGGCTCTCATAATTGTGAGTGTGGTCATATCAAGAACAACTCGAGTTCCTGAGGTCAGCTTCTCCTTATCCACTTTGCTACGGCAGCCTACCACATACCGAGGACCGCTGCTCGCTTTGACAATCACTAGAATAAAAAAAAAAAAAAACATTCAATGAGCAATAGTCTTACAGAAGCAAAAAAAAGGAAAGAAAGGTTACATCTTTCATTATCGAGAGGTCGAAGAACTTCTCCGATGATCTGGCCAACACTTTGAAGAGACTTGAGATCATCTTCAGTTTTGTTGAATTCCTTTTTAGATCCTCTCAGGTTCTCCCTAGCTGCAAGAGACCACAAACCCCACACTTTGTTGTTAATCATCGTTCATAGAGCAGAGAAAATACCAAACCCTAGAATCGATATAGCTTAAAGCAAACAAATTTCAATTAAATCCGATGCCCCCAAACTGAGACAAAAAGAAACCCTAGATTCAACTCAATCGAACCCTTTTCTTACGAAAGTACTGATTTGATAGAAGGATGCGATTGAATCTGGGCGAATTCGAATAGGAAGGAGTAGACGGAATCGAACCTGTTCGAACTCGGGACTCGAGCTCCTTATGTTGGAGGAGCTTTTTCCGGTAATCGGCCACTGCAGCGGTACGGCGTCTAGCGGCATCGTCTCCGTCGCTCATCCTCTCTGAGTGTTCCTTCTTCAGCTGCTACAGTAAGATCTCAGATTTCCGGAAAGCCAATGTTTTGTTTCGCTTGAGCTTCGGGTTTTGTTTCTAGACTCACACACACATATGGTCTGGCTTGCTGAATCGGCCAACCAAAACTACATCGTTTCGCTTTTTTTTTCTTTTGATGTTATCCTTTTATTTTATATTAAATTTATTACTACTTAAGATATTGCAAAAATATTCTATAATAACCCCTGCAAAGTTTTTAGAGAAGTTTCATGTAACTATTTTTAAGTTTTTGTCAAAAAAATAACCATTAATTAAGAAAATTACCAAAATAAATTTTATTAAAGGATAAAAACGACCAAAATATGTATTTTACCATAGGATTAAGTAATCTACATTTAAGGTTTAAAGTTAAGGTGTTGGGTTTTGGAGATATGGTTTCAAATTTTTAAAAATACAAATTAATATTAAAATTTTTAAAATAAAAAAAAGACTATTTTGATCTTTTTTTAGGATTATTTTTGTGACAAAAACTTAAAAAAAGTATTTAAGAGAATTACCCAAGTTTTTATCACAAATATAACACACAATTATCAAAATAACCAAATACATTTCATTAAAGAGTAAAAGAAGCTCATACATTCGAGTTAACTAATGTAAAGTTTAGATTTAGGGATGGAGTTTGAGAGGGCTGAGATTTAACTTTTTTTTAAAAGATATATAATTAATTTAAAATAATAATTTTAAAAATAGTTTCATAAAGAAATTTAGATTTCAAAAAAAAATTCCAAAAAATCACAAAAAGTTTCAAATTGAAAAAATTCAAAAACTTTTTTATTTAAATATTTATTAATATTTATATTTTTTATAAAATAAAAATATAGTTGTTATTTACTTGTTCATGAAATCTCTTTTGATCATTTTCCTCTTTCTGTGTTTTTGGTCAACAATGTTTTTTAGATCTTTTTAGAAGATATGCCTTAAAATATTTGCTTGCGGCAAATTGATTTTCACGTTGCTTGATCTTTTTGGTCAAAAAATATTTTTTGAGTTTTTTTGAAGATTTGTCTGATTATTTATTTATAATATATTTTAGGTCGAATCTCCCAAAAAGATCAAAAACATAATAATCTGAGCAAAAGAAAAAAATGATTAAAAGAGATTTCATAAAAGAAGTAAATGACAATTAAATTCTTATTTTATAAATATATATAAATATAAATAAATATTTAAATAAATAATAGAAAATATTTGTATTTTATTTTTCAAAAAATATTCAATATTTGAAACTTTTTTTCAACTTTTTCATGAAAGAGTTGGGTGTAAACATAAAGTTCTCAAAAGTTGTCTCTCATTTTTATTGTGGAATGAATTTGTTGACTCAAAGACAAAAAATTGTTAGGTTGATGTAGTGTGGACAGACATAGAAATGTTGTTGATACAAACAAACACAAATTTGAGCAAATATAAAAGAAATATTCTCATTTTGGTGGAAAAGAGAATTCATTGTCCTATATGTTCTGGTTGCAGAAAGATGATATGGCATATCATTGCTTTGTTAAGTGGCTCAGTGGTTGTTGAATCTGAACTAGAAAAAAAATATTACGATGATGTTGGGACACTTTTGACTTTTGATTTGATGGGTGATGCGTTTCAGCTCCAATGTTGACACGTCCTTGGATATGATCGGATCTTTTGAATAGATATGAAAATAATTATAAATGAAGAAGATTTTTGTGAAACCTTAACGAAAGGTATGTTGAACTTTTGATCCAAATGCTCTACAGAAACAAGGACAACTTCCAGGCGGTGGATCCAATTTCCATTCCCCTCGGACAGCTTGACTCTGAAAGTATGAACTCCCAAAGGTACACTAAGACTTATGACACTAAGACTTAAAGTATGTATTGTTTGAATGGCGACACAAGTAATGGTGAGGATTACTTAATACTAATGTGGCTTCAGCTTCACACCTAGACCGATTTGTTCACAAAGAACAAATTGAGAATAATTGTCAAAGTTTGAATGGCGACACAAGTATGTATTGTTTTTATTTTTTTTTGGTTATTTTACATTCTGGTCATGCATAGCTTTATATAGGACTACAATGTGCTAAAAACTAAGAAGAATGTAGAAAACTAGACAACATCTATCTATAACAATAAAACATGCTTCTCTCTCTTCTCATGCGCCCATATCACCATGGAGGGTAGGGCGTTTTGCGCCACGTGTCAACTCAAAATTCAGTCTACGGATGTATCTTTGTGCTGAGCTCTGCGATGGGCTTTTTGTGTTTCTGTTTGTTTTAATTATTTTCAACTTTATTTGGGATTTAATTAAAAAATTTGTCTAGCCCAAAAGTTTAGGATTTCTTCATCTTCTCCCTTGCGAACTTCGTCGATTAGCAGTGCGTGTTCCAGAAAACTAAAGCCCTGATCAACTCACCATAACGTCTCCACCTTGCATTAATACCTCCTTTAATCTGACCTTTAATGTAACTAAACCCACTACTCCCACTCTGAAGGATTCATTCGATCTCATCGCCTCCCAAAGTAACAGACTGAAGCTACCATTATAAATATCCCAACTTCAAGCGATAAACAACACAACTTTCAACGAGATGGAGAAGAATAATATGTGCTAAATACCAATTCCGACAATGGTGAATTCCTTCATGCTACTTGCTGATTTCAAATCCGGGCGCTGCTCCAAGGCTGTGGAGGTTCGTTTGTTGAGGTTCTGGAAAGCTAGGAATGTGAAGAAAGACGATGAACTGATGAGTGTTGACATGCTACTCGTTGATGAGAAGGTAAACACCTCCGTCTCCGATTAACCATGTCCACGATTACATTCATTCCGAGTGTCTAATATTTTAATCTGAAGCTTTTGGCTAGAGCTATGACTCTCTTCGAGATAGTTTTCTGAATTTGCGCGACCTCTCATGGTTTGGTTTTGATTCTTTTTGGCAGGAGGAAAGAGCGAGTCCCATTGCACCAGATTTACGTGCCTTTGAAGAGATCACCCCGAAAACTTATGTCTTGGAGCTTCTTAGTTTACTGCTCTGCGATGATTACACGATTTAAGCATAAACCTTATGCAGTGTATTGATTGTTTTATTTAGCTTTCGTTGACGTGGTTGTAGATATGTTCCATGAAGAAAAAAATGGTTCCATGTAGCTAAGAAGATAGATAAGGAATGACGAGCAGCCATTACTGACTTTGCAACGATATATGGCTCTAGCATGTAGTTGGAGCCGGGACTCAACAATTTGTCCATATGGCTAACTGGCGAGTTAAGGTACAACCAATATTTATGCAATATAACTAATCAACTCTCACTAACCAATGTGGATGAAAATTTTGTTTTCAGGTTCATGGATTCATAGAAAAGGTTCCAGCACGTGCTTGATGCTTGTGGTTTGAACAAATCGCTGAAGAATATGGCTTTAAAGAAGGCAATAACGTGATCATAAGAGAGGTGTGTAGAGTTGCTCTGAATCTTTGTCTTTATAAGTGGTTTAAATTGGGGGTTGTAAAATTAACAATCTTTTGCGTGTGTGTGAATAGATGGAGTTGATGTGGCTTGACTCAACCAATGGCTGGAACAAGACTTCAACAGACTCAGTTAGATGGCCTCAATGGAAATGAACCATCTTATAAGTTTTCTTGCGGAGTGTTTCTTATACCGACCCGAAAAGTGAATCAGATGCCTTTTCCAGTCAATTATTAACCATCAAGTTGCAGGTCACTGAATCGCTTTCTATATATGTTTTTTCCTACAGATATGTATGTATGCTTAAATAGAACAGTTTCAGGTAGAAATGAACTAAATAAATTTTATTTTCTTTTTATTAATTTGAGATGTGTATGTTATGCGGTTGATGAGACTTTAAGACAACAAAGCAAGTTGTTTTAATACCTTAAATTATTTCCAAATAAAAAAACTTCTATGTACATATAGTTACAAATACATTACAACTTACAAGTATCAACTGGATAATTTTTTTTTCTGGCATATGTCTACTGGATCAAACGTAAGAGAATGCTATAACTTTCTATTCTTTAGTTGTGTCTCTTTCACCTATTTTCTTAATGAGAAAGCTTGCAGATAAGAAGAAAATGGTTTTTGTTCTAACTCTAATGTCAAATTTTAATGCAAGAAGAAAATATGAATTACGTAAGGTTAAATCACGCATGGAATTGAATAAAATTCACTTCTAACTACATTCTTTGATGCAACAAGTGGATATGTTATACTATCTGTTATGATACCTACAATCTTACATGTTTTAGGCTGAAGCGTTTGGTCCTAAGTTAAGAAATCATGGTATGTAATTTGAAAACATCTCAAGGCTTATAAAAAATATGACTCGAATGCTTTTAGAATCTGCATACAAAATATGAATATAAATATAACCGCATAATACTTACATGTGGATATATTACAAGGCATGCACATCGATGGATGAGCTAAATCACATTTTTAGCTGATAGAAAATTTGAAATCTATACTTATAAATTTATATGAACCTTTATTTTTCTCCGGTTACAACACTTTGTCTTTTTCTAGAACGCATGTTAGAAATTCTCGAGCTTAAGATTTTTTAGGCTAGATTTACTAAACCATATGCCTTACTAAACTTTGGGTTTCAGTTACATAACAAAATATTTTTTTATTAGATCCATTACATTTATATATGTTTTTCTTTTTAAAGTTACATATTCTAATCCGAAATATTATACTAAAGGAAATGACATTGAATTGCCTCCTGGTGCATTTTCCTAATCCATTTTTCTGTTTTAATTACTTACGATCTTTTCTATAAAGGAAATCAAGGGGCTTTAACTATGAAAATCAATATGTGTCCACCGCCTATTCCTTGCAAACCTCCAGTTCGTACTGAACTACCATCAGACGAACAATACTAATATACTAAAAATTGCATAGTTTTTTAACTCTTTGCTGCCATGTTAAATAAAATCTAATCTGATATTGTTTCCCATTAATATAGATATTTAAGTTTAAACAAATAAATTTTATTGAGAAAATTTCTCCTATAAATTTATTACGCAGATTTGTAAGTTGTTGAGGTTTTAACTTCTAAGACTAGCAAGCACGCCAAATGTCACTTTGTCGCTATTGATATTTTCACTACTAAGATGCTTAAGGATATTGTTCTTTCTTCCTACAATTGTAATGTAAGTCACTATCTTCTACCTTCATCCAATTTTCTCATGTCGTAAGATATGTTATGATCTGATTCGGATTTGTTTTTATCCTTTTATTTGACAACTTGAGGTTGTCAAATAAAATCTCTAAACATCCAAATTTTTTTCTCACTTCTCTCATTTCTCAAATCTTTATTTGTTCACGTCTACATATTTTCCTTTTGAACAATATTGGTGTAATGGTATTAGTAACGACAGCCTCAAGTTTTCCCAAAATAATAATCTGAGCACTTTGTTTAACTTATTATCTTTTTATACACATGAATTTTTTTCATCTTTGAGATTGTAATATTTATTATAATTTTTAATGCAGATGAAGAATGGATTCGAGGGTAAGAATGTTGCGGTGTATGCCATGCATGTCTTCAATGGGAGAAGAGAAAATATGTGCCGTCAAGGAAGTTTCATATTTCTTTTTTTCTTTATATGAAATATCTATAAAAATGGTGAAAAGATGTTACAAGATTACATAGAAAAATGGTGAAACCCAAACAATCAATTGGTGTAGAGAAGAGTGAATTTTAGAAAACATATCTTGCATGTGTCATTCAGTCTTTTCATTATTCATTTTCTCATCATTAACTAACAAATAGACAAATCTATTCTTTCTATCTCATGGCTCATTATCTTTTAATGAAACTGTTATTAACAAACAAAACATGCTTTACAAATTATACAAACCAGCAATTTTTTTTTTAACAAATTGTAATAACACAAATTTCAAACAATCCGCGCGAGTTGTATTTTAATATTTGTAGAACATCAATATAAAGAACATATAATATGATGCTCTCTTACCAGAAGTCAAGAAAATCGGAAATTTAAATTCACCATCTATAAGACATAGCTATATCACCTTATGTTGCTTTCAATTTTGAACGCACACAAATAACGAAAGAATGAATAATAAACCACTTCTCTTTTATGAGTTCTCACACCAAACAAGACCTTCATGAGCAAATCTCCGTCGCACATTCTAAGTCTACATCCACAGGCCCAACACACGACAATTTATTATTGATTTCTAGTTACCATCTATTACCGACCATCAAGATAATTTTAATGACTCAACAACTAAGGGAATGAAATTCATGTTAACATACCATGAAACAGAACACCCTGACTCAACCCTACTTATTCAAGAGACAGCCCACTACGTGATTTAAATTACTAACAGCTGAAGACCATAACATAACTGATGATCCTCAAGTTACTCTTACTATCACAGACTACAACCAAAACGCGACTGCAAGACTTGACGTCGACCTTATCATCACCAATCTGGAGGGAACTAGTAGGCCTCCAAATACATATGAAAAAAAAAATACATGCACGGTACGCTTCGAAAATTACAATAATGGAATGTATCAATGCTCCCTTACTTGCGGCCATACTTCCTATTTCCGCTGCATTGATCAATGGCTTCATATAAACATAAGATGTTCCATATGTAGGGAAAGTAATCTATGATTCAGAATTATTACAATTTATAAGGGGGTTTCTTATGTTCCAATTTTCAGTTTCATTTACATGTTGTTTTTAATTTTTGTTTTAATTTTCAAACAAAATATATAAATGTGTTTCCTCATTTTCTAATATGTTCCATTGCCAGAAATAGTTTCTTACCAAAAATCAAATACGAAGAATATACGAAGAAAACTTCATTATACGCGTTTAAATTCAAATTAGTCTCTAAAATAGAACTTCAAATGTCATCCCTTCTATATACTGTCCACATGGTACTTAACAGTATAAGTATGTTCTCTAAATAAAATATCAACTTTAATTTATGTTTAAATTCCAATTAAATTAAATTTGTTACGACTATCGGTTTTGTATTCAAGTTTTATCGAATCGATAAATCACAACCACTTATGATATTCTGCTTTGAACTAATCAACTTCAAAAACAAAGTAATACACTACGGCCGCTAACCACTATCAAATGGATATCATTCTCTTTCAACATATTTTCATTTTCATATTTTTGAACATATTTATTTTACTAAGACCATAAAATGAATTGTAAATTCATTTAAGATAAAACATACGAATCCGGTGCGTAGTGCCGGAATAGCACTAGTAGAAAATATAAATAAGACTTTTGACCAAAATCAAAACTATGTTTAAATGATTCTTCCTATGGTATTGACCATTGACTATGTAGACACAAATTTGACCTTGAAGAATGAAGAAATGCTTCTGATTTGGGCCAAATTATAACCCATTAAAGGCCTGGTCGAATTGGTCTTCTCCTCAAACATAATATTTGTCGGTTTCTCCATTTTCGGCCCAAACAAGTTTGTTTTTGAATCACTTGATAAACCACCAAGCCCAATCCTTTCTTGGATATTTATAACATGAATAAACACTTTTGGCATGATTGAATTGGTCACTGTTCCATCAGAAATAAAGTTGGTTGTTTCTTACTTCTCGGGTGATTGATCCAGCTCGGATAGTCGAACCAGTTCACTCAGCTCACCCAGGTAAGTGTCAGTCCACCTCAGCTTGTCCAGATAAGTGTCAGTCCATCTTTGCTCGTCCAGGTAAGTGACAGTCCGACCAGCTGAACCAAAGTTTCTAGCTCGACCAAAGTATTCAGCTCGTCCTATGGGTTTTGATGCATGCATATCAAATGTGTTCTACAGAAAGTATAAAAAAGGGAATGGGTGGATGCATGCATTATTACACTGAATGCTGAAAATTTTGGTTCAAAAGATACAACCAACTCATTCATTTTGGAATTTGTTTCGACGAACAAAAGGAACATTGTTTGTAAACAACCAATTTACAATTTTAACATAATCACATGAAATATTCTTGCTTAAGATCACATGAAATCTGCTACAAATTTTAGTATAAAACATCAACAAAAAAGAAAGTTTCTAAAGTGTTGGATGTCAAGTACAAGGACACATGCATAAAAATTCAGTTATTGCATTCGTTGGAGGTGGATTCTCTAGCAGTGGTTGTCATGGGATTAGAAAAACACTTGCATCACTTGACCATGTCTTGCTATAGGTGTCATCATCACAAGCCGATTTGTATGTCTGATCAAAGACAAGAGGGGCATTACGATCATATCGAATCTACGGATTGTGAAGTCACAAAACCACAATCAGATGAATTGAAGCAGTGTATCTACTGTATACAATGAAGAAGTTAATGTGGTGCCGCAGAATATCAGTACTCATTTAAAATTGGAAAATTGTTTTTTAGACAAAAAAATAGGTACATTGTCTCATTAGACTAACCTCAAATTTGTACCATTTTTGTCTATAATGCCCTTCTATTTATAAAAAACAAATAAATAGTTTTACAAACAAAAAATTAGGAAAAATAGGAACTGCATTGTAAATACAGATACCAATGTAGAGGTTTTTTTGTTCTAAAATGTTTAAATAAAAATTCCAGATTTCGTTCTATGGACTGTAGAATGTATATTCTACGAAGTGGAAAATGAAATCCACGTTTTTCATTAGATCTACTATGATTAGAATAAGTCATCCACATTTTTCATTAAATCTACTAAGATTAGAATAAGCGATCTACGAAAATAACAATAATCTAATAATATTTGGAATACACATTTTGCGCTTTGCCTTCTTTCTAAAGTATATTGAACCAATAATCTATATATTATTCAAAATATAAAACTTGTAGAAACATATTTCAAACGGGTTAACTGTATTCTACAT
This sequence comes from Brassica oleracea var. oleracea, assembly GCF_000695525.1. Taxonomy (NCBI): domain Eukaryota; kingdom Viridiplantae; phylum Streptophyta; class Magnoliopsida; order Brassicales; family Brassicaceae; genus Brassica; species Brassica oleracea. Next base: position 17,890,274 of record NC_027751.1, on the reverse strand, counting down.
ATAGTAGAATGCATTTATGAAAATATTTGGAAATATTATGTTATCATTTTTGAAAAAGTCAAAGTTTTTCACCAAAAAAGTTCTAATCGAAATAGTAATATTCTTTTCTATTTAATTTCTTTATATTTTTAAACATATATAATAAACTAAATTAATTTTTTAAATTTTAATTAAGTTAATTTAGGAGTATAGTAGGAAATTATGAATATATTAGTCTAATGAGACAATTACACTGCTACATTTACTTTTCTGAAACAATGATCAATAAATTTAACATTTCATCAAAAAAAAAATTACACTTTGTGATTAGCCTAATAGGACAATGTACATGTTTTTTTGGTCTAAAAAAACAATTACCCTTTAAAATTTAAAGTAGAGGTGGATACCACAACGAAGATACTTATTGATACAATCAGGTTTTAACCTCTAAAAGTATAAAGCAAGTGTACAATGAACCACAATAGTATTCCAGTGATCGAATATACAATGACCAAGTACACTACAAATCTTCGATAGAAGAGTTAAGCTAAGACAAAAAAGATTTTTGTGTGTTTTCAAATTGTAAGAAACTAAACAGCAGAAAGTAAAACAATGTTAAATGAATGGATTAAAGCATTATGCAGTGAGTACTTCTCAGGAAACATAGATTATGAAACAATAGCTAGAAAGGGGGTGCATTAAGTTAGATTAACCTACTTCCACAGCGTTAAACCCTATGTATTAGAATCCTAAAGACTAACTTCCATTGAATTTCAAATTTTAAACATGTAATGCGATCGAGTTTGATAAGTTCACGAAACTCCCTAACATCAACTTCCATTGGTTAATAATATTTCGCTCATTCTAGGTTCATTCATGCATTTAATCAAACAATTTTGGTGCGTTAAACAACCAAAGATCTCAAACTAGGTCATGAATCTAGTTTCAGCAATATGAACAACCTAGATGAAGAACCGAGTGGATTATTCCCTAATCTAACAAATAAGTTTCAACAATCCATGAATTTCCTTGAATAACCCTAAGCCTAAATAATTGACTACTCAGCCATGGAAGAAGAAACACAATAAATCACTCAATAAATCATGATAACAATGGAAATCTATAATAAAAAGGGTTCATAAAGTTTTTCTGAAGCAGAGTATGAAATCATCTCCCCCATGGAAAAAATCTCCAGAGGAATGTAAAATCCAATGTCAAACAAAGTTTAAGTCTAACAATGGCTGAAAAATATCCAATATAGGTCAAAACTCTTCAAGCTCAAGTTCCTAGGAGAAAACCGGACAAAAAATAAACGAAAACCAAAAAATTTTAATTTTTCTCACGCAGACCGGACTTGAGATCGGCCAGGAGATAGACCATAGTGGAAAGAGATCGACCGATCTCTTAGGATTGAGCAGTCTAAAAAGGGATAGACCGGTCTTGGCCAAAAACGTCCAAATTGCTTCATTTTGCCTAGATCCTTGCTCCTTGTGCCCAAAACTCCATTCCAACATGTTTTAACTTGAAAAGACTCAATATGCTCCACAAAAACTCGATAAATAACTCAAAACAAAGGTTAGAAACCGACAAAAATACCATTTTTCACTTATTATAGAGCTAAAATCTATTTCACTAACTAGGTATAAAGCTGATGGAGTTAAGGCGTTTCTTATCACATTTCAAAGTCCACAACATCATTCAGCTATGTCACAGCCTGTGATCATATGTATCATTGTACTGTCTACACAATTTTCAGAGGTATTGTATGACATCAGTTTTCATCGAAGCCTCCAATGTATCCACCAGATGAAGCAGAGCAACTATCTAAATTATTGTGGTTTACTACCATACACCTCTATGAAACTTTGTTAATAAGGAGATTGCACATTCAGCTCCAGTACAAACGCATGTTTATCCTTACGTGTTGGTTCAGCCGTGAGCATATAGATTCTATACATTCCTTGGCCAATTGGAACCTTTGTTGGTTGAGAAAGGATTCACTTCTCCTGTGACCTTGGAACTAGATGACAACTTTGATATGTCAAGTATATCACTTCAGCTCGAGGGCAAGTTGGGTCTTCAAAGTGGGTATCTATATGATCATAGAAGCAATGGCATGTCACGTGAGAAGCTAATACGCTGGAACCTGGAAAGTAAGAAGACGAATAAAAGGTTACACAAAGAAGGATATAGTACATAGAGAATGATTGTAATTGACAATGTTAGGCTAATTGTGCCTCTTGTTGCTTAGACTTTTTGTAGTTCCTTTATGTTCATCAATATAGTGATTGTGTTCTTATCAGTCTCCTGAGGTTAGAATTCACCATATATTGCTATGATGAAGAATGGTTAGAAAGAGTTGAATGACCCGTTTCATTTTTGGATTTGCATTGTTACCCCTATATTTATCTTTTTCAGTTCTGATTTTTTTTTTTAACATCGAAAGACTATTCTATTATTCAAACTTGAGGTGATCTGGGTAACCAGACCGGAGTAAAACAACCAACAAAATGAAGATCTCTATGGAAAGATCTTACCATCCTAGCTAAGAAGTCAGAAATCCAATTTTGTGCTCGTGGAATATGGGTAATCTTGAAATTCGGGAAACATATCTGCAAAGTCTCTATCCTCTCCAATTATGTTACAAAACTTGGCCACGCTTGTGGCTCCTTAATCATAGCGATCAAATCCTTGCAGTCCGTTCCAAAGCTCTGACATGTCGAGTATTGTTGCATGCTCTGCATCGCCCATCTTAATGCTTCTACTTTTGAGTGCAGAGGAGACTCTCGTCGAATATAATTCCGTCTCCCCATAAGTTGAGCCTTCTCCAAGCGGTCCATCCAAGCCCATCCACTCCCGCTGAACTGTGATGTAGATGTCCATGATCCATCTATCAGGCAGATATTACCCAAGCTTATGACTTGAGGTTCGTCACTACTATGCTCCTGTAGAGTTGATGGTATCATTTCGTTTGCAGTGAACCAGGCTTGATACTCATTCTCTGCATAGCGAAATAACTCCATAGGATCTCTGTCTATGCCCTTAAAATACATAAGATAAATACATAGTTGAAATACATAATTCAAATTCAACTGCACTGCTCATAGGAAGAAAACATCATCAAGACAAGTCAAAGTGATCAGGAATCGTGTGGCACTAATGTGAAACCGCCACTGTTAACTACTATAGTTTTAAAGATTAGTGAAAGACATGAATAGCGACAGATTAAGTTTCTGTTCTTAGAAAAAGTTATCCTTATGAGCTGCCAGAATTGGTAGAATCCATGACAAGTTCACACTCTTCCATTACAGCCGCGTCTTTAATCTCCTGCAACATCTTCAACACTTGCCACATCGTCGGCCTCTGTTCTGGCGATGCTAAGCTACAAGCGACCGCAACTTCCGTCAACATTCCGAATTTATCCCTGTCCTCTCTCCAGTTCCCATTCTTCTCACCTTCCTCTCTCACTTTCCTCACAAATTCCATCATCTCATCAAGTGGCAAAACCGGAAGCTTCGAAGGTTGTTTCCCGGTCAAAAGCTCCAAAAGAAGGATCCCGAAGGAGTAAACATCAGCTTTAACCGATTGACAACTCAAACTCTTGTGTCGAGCTTCAGGGGCTTTATAAGCAATTGCATCCGCGTCTTCTTGGCCGTCATTTGATGTTAGAGGAGGGTTTGTTGCAAGAGCGACAAGACAGTAGTCGGCGATACAAGCTTCGAAGTCTGGTCCGAGAAGGACATTTGAGGATTTGAGGTTTCCGTGAACTAGCTGCCATGCTTGATGAATGTAGGAGAGACCCTGAGTTACGTCTTCTGCTATCTTCAAACAAGATGTCCAGTGCAATGGTTTTGCCCTCGACGATTTCGTACCTTCACAAAACATGATTCAAACTTTCAACATAACTCCTCATTGCTCAACTTTTAACTAACTCCACGAATTTATTCTTCTTAAAAAAATAAACCGAGTTAAACCAAAAATGTGGTTTAAAATATGATTGATTACATGGTTTATGGTTAAATTGTCTATATACGTAACGAGCAAGTTTTCTAATTAAAGATTATGGGTTAGTCATTAATGAGATGTGACGTACGATTAATAAATTCAATTCCATGTGGTTACTGACTGAGCAAAAGTAAAGACCTCGTAACTACTAATTTATTACAAGTACCAACCAGGTGCTTGATGTCTTCAACGATAATCTACCAATCATTTATTATACAAAAAGAATTTGAAAATACGTAATCACGTGTGTGAGGGTTTACGAGCATACCGTGGACGAGAGAAGAGAGGCTGCCATTTGGCAAATAATCATAAATCAACAGCCTTTCTTCCTTTGCCTGGAAATATGCCCTGAGTGGGACCAGGTTCGGATGCCCTAATGCTCCAACCGATTCCATGTGTCGCTCAAACTTTTCCCTTCCTACGCCCGCCAATCTAATGGCATCTAGCCTCTTAACCGTCACGATCAAACGGCTGTCAAGCAACGCCTTATACGTGGTCCCCACCGTTCCTATACCCAATAACTCGGCGGAAGCTGTCATTAGCTGGTCCATTGTATACACGTGGGCCTCTCCCGCACAGAATACTAAGCTCCCACTCTTCGCCGCCTGTAGCTTCTTCACCTTCTCCTCCAGCTCACTCTCTTGCTCCATCTGTATCGCCGCCGCTACTTCCGCTGTCTCCGCCGCGTCGGATGCGACCACCGCCGTCGATTCTTTCCCTTTCTCCTTATCGTTATTGTCTCTGCGTCTCTTCACGGCGGCGATTAGACAACCCACAGAGATAAACAGGACAATAGCGGCTAATAGAAACCCTAGAATCACCGCAAATCGCGAATGTTTACCATGACTCGGCCGGGACAACCCTGTTTCTCTGAAATCCGCCATCTGACCGTGCGGGAAAGGCGGTGGTGGCGCTGCCTTTTCCGGCGGAGATAGATTGAAAAACTTGGACCTCGCGTTGCATTCTTTGTCAACGATCTCGCCGCAGAGGTTAGGGTTTTTGAGAAAAGAAGAAATGCCGAACCGTAACAGAACGGCGGTTACCGGTACAGCACCGGTTAAATTGTTAACCGAAACATTGAAAGAATGAAGCGAGGATTGGTTTAGTGCAGGGACAGCTCCATTAAACCGGTTCGAATCGAGTCGGAGGTAAATCAACCGGTCGGAAAAGACTAAACCGTGTGGGATTGGACCGGTGAGGTTGTTGAATGAGAAATCAAGGGTTCTTAACCGGTGCAGCTCCAGAACCGAGAGAGGAAACGAACCGGAGAAGGAGTTGTGGTCGAGAAAAAGCGACTTGAGATTAACCAAACCGGATAAATCGGGTAAAGGTCCGGTTAAGGAGGTGTTCTTGAGACTGAGAACTCGGAGCTGGTCGAGTTTATTGACTGAGTCCGGAGCGAGTTGACCTCCAAGATAGAGATCCTCTATAACCAAACGAACCACTTTGTTGCCGTAGCACGTAACACCCCACCATTGACAGAAGCTGGAGCTTTTGTTGCTGAAGAAACCAAGCTTGTTCCATAAATCAGCTTTGGATTTGAACAGCAAAAGAGAGTAAGCATCGCGGTGAAGAGACGCGGGTTTAGTGCGGTTTAAAGAAGAAGAAGAAGAAGCAATGGCGGCGAAGAAGAAACAGAAGAAAAGGAACTGGGAAATGGGGAAGTTCCAACGAAGCATTTTCTCTGAGTTGGGAATGTGTTAAAGAAGCATGTCAATAATAATGTATGAGATTACAATATCACAGATTTGATTTTGCTTTCTGTAGAAAAAAATCTAGAGAGAGGTGAAGGGAGTAGGAGGTACGTGACAAAAGGATGTAAGACACAAGAGACTAGCTGTCGGACTTGAAAGCTCAGAGTCACGTGAATACTAAAAAAGAAAGAAGATGCATAATTATTATTATTATTTATGGTTCAAACTTGTAAAATACTGTTGAGCGAGCAAACGAACAATGCAGATCAAATATATTTAATGCCGAATTTGCAGGAAGGATAGCATAACACGATCTAACTATTATTTTCTATCAAAAACAGAATCTAACTACGGTAAAGACGGACGTCAAAAAAAAGAAAAAACTACGGTAAAGACGAAAACAATATATTATTATTGTTGAATCCTAAATCCCCTGTAATAGATTTTAGAATACAACTAGATACTTTCTTCACGTAGATAATATATTTAAATTTGTTATATTTATCATTTTTGTTTATACGTGACTTTTTGTATATTAAATTATATATAACTAATTTTTAAATTTGATTTTTTTTATATTTTTAGTTTGAAGTAAATATTTTTATTATATGTAACACAATTAACTAATAAAATATGAAAAATCAAGTCCGAAATTTTAGAGTTATGTAAAAAAAAAAAAAATTATGTATAGAACATAAATTATCTTACTTTAAAAGATCGGAATCTCTTCTCGAATAAATTCACGAAAAGAAAAAGTACTCCAATAACCTACTTAAAATATGAAACCCTCTTTTACTTAATAATATTTTTTACGTGTAATAGTTAAAAACTGACAATTGTAATAAATCTAATGGTAATATTTTTTACGTGTAATACTTAATAATATTTTTTTCTACATAGAATATTATTTTAATATATCTAATGGTAAAATAATAATGATGATAAAATTTTTTTGAATTTTGTAATATTACATGAATTAGAAGTCTTTAAAATCTAAAATTTATTTTTTAACATAATATATTTTTTATTCATTTATTATTTTGACGTTACGAAATGTTTCTTTATTTTTATTTGTATATTAATTTTTTAATAATTTAGTTTCTTTTTAAGTAATTTTAAAATTATCAAGAATATAATATATTTAAAATTATTTATTTAAATATATCCAAATATGATGTCTCATTTTTATGTGTGTTTGCGTTGAGTATATTTAATTTATAGTTTGTATATTTAATATAACACCTTATTGCGTGCCGTTCTATGGTTTTAATAAATGTGTTGTCATTTCATTTTTATTACTACTAACATGATTTTTTAGTGATCAGTGATAATATATTTTTAACGTTACGTATTATATTTTATCGTATATTTTCTAACTCTCCATGATGACACTTTTCTTAGAATCATTTTAATTAGATAATAGGTTTAAAGATGTAAATAAAACTGTGTATGTTGTAAATTTAGACTTTTAGGGTAACTGAGCACTATCAATTATGGAAATTATATTATGATTTTATTTTACTAAATCTTTCTTTCTGTGTATATTTTTTGTTTTATTTTATATTTTTACAATTTTATTGTCTTATTCTTTAATTGCAGAGAATTGCTATTTCCAATTTTTGTTTCATATACCTTAAAAGTCTTCGGTTTATTTTTGTTTGTTTTCTTTCTCCGATTACAATGTACAGTTCGACCGTTTCTTTTTGTTTGGAACAAACTACTAATATCATCAGATAGAAAAGCTTAAACTCCAATAATGGAGTGAATATTTGTGCTAGAGAAAACTGATTTAGCCACTAATATATTGAGATATTATAATATTAGAAGGTATGAAAACTCTTCTCTGTTGTCCTACGCTGGACATAATTAAGTTGTTGTCAATTGATTCTATATTTGTGATAACTGGAAATACATCTTTATATCTTCCTTACATCATCCTTAATTCGTTTACGGTTCGACCATTTCTAATATACTGAGAGTAACATAATATTATATGTTGATTATCTTCTTCCAATTAGGAATGCACAGAATGAGAGAAATTCAAGGTGATACACTTTACAATTTTGTCCTCATATCTATATAAAGTTAGTTTATAGATTACTCTATCTATTTCAAAATGTAATCAGTTTTAATTAAAATCTGTAATATTTAAAAGTTACTTCATCTGTTCCCGAAAGTAAAATTTTCTAAAATGTTCACGCTTATTAAATATTCAATAAACGTTTATAATTTATTTTTTCTTTTACTTTATTATACACTTTCCAATAACTTTTCACCAATGAAATTTAATCAATTCATATATTTTCATTTAATGTTTCTTAAAATTATAAAAAAGTACCTTAAACATATAGAAAATCTATCTTTGTGGAACAAGTAAAAAATCTAAAACATCTTACTTTCAGGAACGGAGTGAATGTTACTTTAGAAAACTGTCATTTAACATATAAATTTAATCAATTACACAGTAATTTACATAATTTAATTGACCACACAATATCCTATAAATATAAAGTTACGTTGAAATATAAAAACAATTTATATAGTGAAACAAAAAATACTTTTAAACCATTATATTATAAAACAAAGGGAATATTCAAATTTTATTGAAACATTAGAATAGTAAGAATCAGAAAAGCTGAAATCTCAACGTCGATCATTTACGTCGGCCATGCCTTAGACCATCTCCAATGTATTCCTCTATTTTTTTCTCAGGAGTTTCATAATAGAGATGGATTTGTGTCCGATGTATTTTTCTATTTTCTCTCATAAAGAAGAATATTCTTGATATATTCTTTTCTAAGTTTACAAATAATACTTTTTATTTGTGAAAGTTGAAAACCAACCCAATTTATTTTAGTATTTTATAAAATTATGATATTATTTACACTAAATATTTCTTTACAAACTATTATGTAAATAAAAAATATAATTATATTTATATAAATAATATATTTCACTAAAA
>NC_027751.1:17869477-17881355 GCF_000695525.1 Brassica oleracea var. oleracea | reverse complement strand
CAAAAATATAGTTTCTCATTGGCCGATTATTTTCGCCTACGTGGACACTCTATCTAAGGCTTATATCCTCCTTTTATTACTTGTTTGATAATCAGTGGTTAAAAAGGATTAAAGGGCCCAAAGATTTTGTTTATTAAGCATACGCAAAATGTCGAATGAGAATACAAAGAAAGGACTCGTCGTCTTAAGACAGACTCATCGTCAAAGCTGTTTCTCTCTCTATTCTCTCTCTAGCTTTTTCTCCTCCTCTTTCTTCCTAACTTCATCTTTCTTTTATAGGCATGAGTTGCGTGGATGAGTCGCTGATTCGTCATCATTACTTTCTGACTCGTAACAGTAATCAGTGGAGTTGTTAATTGTTAGGTTCGACGCCGTAACAGGAGTATCGACCCGTCCTTCTTCCTGACACTTGATGGCGTATGTCAGTTCGTCATGTCGAGTATGTGAGTCGGCTGTTTCGAGGTGACCGAACTCGTAACGGGCCACACTTCTTTCTTGGCTGTGCTTTCGCGGCTGGGCCTAGTGAACTCTTAGGCCATGATGTTAGTCGGAGCCCATATCCAACAATAGCCCCCTCCCTTTTTCTCTGTCGGGGTTTTTTGAATCCGAGGGGCATGGTGAAGCGTCGCGAAAAGGAGTTGACTTGGCGTGTTACCGTTGGGCGAAGCTTTTCTCCTCGTCTGTTGTGAGGGGCGTCAGCGAAGAGTCTAGTCTTTTGAAATGATGATTTTTCCGTTGCTCTTTACACCTTGGGAATGATGCTTGCTTCTCTATAAATTGGCCGCATTTTGTGGGTTTTCTTTTTTGTCTACTTCGTTCTTTCTTTTTCCTCTCTCTTTGCCGGAAGTTTTCTGACATTTTCTTCTATCTTTATTATGAGGATTGAGTCTAGCCTTTCTTCCTCTTCCGACGGTGACCGTGGGGATTCTCCAAAATCTTCTCTGTCTCCTGTTAGTATGAGGGCTGCGGAATCTACGGACGATAATGTTCCGATTATCCATCGCCATGTTCCTTACCGCGACAGGGGAGGCCTTCTTCGTCGGAGTGTTAGGACGACGCCAGTGAGTGAGGAGAGTTCTGATCATGTTCCTGTTCCTCAAATTGTTGATGAAGATGTTGTCGATCTCGAGGAAGACAATGAAGTTGATGCGGCCGATGCAAGGGAGACAATCTTTCGGCGGGGCTCCCTTCGATTTTAACGGATGCAATGCTTGATGGTATTGCGAGAGCTTGCCGTTTCCCAGTGCAACTATCTATGCGTGCTCCTAATGCCGATGAGAGGCCATGGACTCCCCCTCCCGACTGGATATGTTTATATGAGGCATTCTTCACTCATTCTCGCCTCTGGTTTCCTCTTCCGCATCTCCTGACATCTTATGCCTCTGCTCGGGATATTGCCTTGACCTAGTTTACCCCGGCCGCTATGAAAAATGTGGTTGCTGCTTTGGTCATGGGCGCTGAGGTTGGTATAGACATTGAACTTCGCTTTTTTGAGGAGCTGGCGAACATTAGTAGGAACCCGGGAACGCCTAATACCTTAGGGGAAGAGTGAACAAGGCATGAGTGGTTTCAGTGCTACTTTTTTGTTCGGGTGGACTCGACCTCTGTAGCTGATCCCAATGCGGCTCCGAAGGGAATGTGGAATCCTTCGCCCAGTGAGTCTTTGGTTTAATCTCTTTCTTCATCGTGGTTTGAGTGTGAATTATTTTTTGCGCTTTTTGGGATTTTTCTAGAGCGTCACCCGATTTCGCTTCCTCCGCCGACGGGCTTTTCTGCTGGTGTGGAGAGGATCTGTGGATTGGGAGTTCAGCAGTGGCCTCAGTTTGATTGTGATCGAATTTTTCGTAGTGTTCCTCGTGTTTCTGCTGGTACATTTTATCTCTAGTCTTTCGCCTTGGGGTAATTTTTGATATCTCCTTAACACAGATCCCTTGGTTTTCAGCCGCATGGGGTATTGATTCTGGTGATCGTTCGGGTCGTCGAGGAAGGGATTTGTTGTCATTGTCGCGTCCACCTTCCTCGGCTTCGTCGCATGGTGTGGCCCGTTCTCCTTCGGTCCGGACTGGAGGAATTCTTCGAGCGATCCCCGCATATACGGATGTATTTAATAACGTAGCGACAGGTTCTTCCCTACGGGGAAGAGACAGTGGCGTGGCCAAGCCATCCCTTTGAATTGTGATATGGAGCCCGAAAGGGCGGCTGGTGAATCAAGCGGTATAAACCCGACTGCTCCCACGGTCGGGGAGTCGGTTCGTGATGTAGATGGTGTTCCTTTGCCTATGGCTCTGGCAGGCGGTTTTATGGCGGATGCTATTCGTTCTTCTGTTCAAGAAGGACGCCTGAGGTCTGAGTCTTTGAAGCGTCTTTCTGAGGATGTCTTGGAGGAGGATATGCCTGGAGAAAAAAGGCCTCAAAAGGACCCGTAGGCTCGGGTGTTCCGTTATAATGGGGATACTCCGTTTATGAACGATGAGCGTGCTTGCGCTGAGTACTTTTGTTGTGCGAGGAGTGCTTTTACGGATATTCCGGATGCTGACGACCTGGTCCACGCTCAGGTGTTCAAAGATATGGCTCGTTCTTACGCTCAGGTTCTTCTTCTCTCATTTCTTTGTATGTGTAGTGCTTTCTTGTTTTTTTCAACGCTTGATCATTGGTTTCTTTTGCTTAGTCGAAGGTTCATGCGGTGCGGCTCGTATATCTCTACGAGAAGGATCTGAAGAGAGCAATGGGTAAGCTGGAAGACATGTTTGCCGAGAATGAGCTGCGTGATGATCGGATCAAGGAGCTTGAGGTTTTGGTCAAGGACTTGAACTCTGCTGTTGAGACCGCGGCTTCTAAGGTGGAATCCTTTCAGGCCGACCTTTCGGCGTCGTCTAGTCGCGAAGCTATTCTTCTATCGCAGATCGGCGACCACCAGAATTCCGTTGGTGCGAGGATCGATTATCTTGAACGAAGTTGCGAGGATTATGTGGCGAGAGAGGTGGCCCGAGCTGTTCGTGAGGCAATCATGAAGTATCGGGAGCGTCTGGAAAGGGTGAAGGCATACTTGGCTGATCGGGATTGTCTCTTGTCTCGAGGCCTGCATCGGGGAGGGCATTCCTATTCCTTTGGAGCAGTTGAGGCATCATAAGGCAGGTTTGAGGGAGTACACTGATCTTTTAGATAACATTGATGTTGCTGCGTTGGATGATTACGATCTTGTGCTTTCTCCGCTTCCTTCTCTTTCTCAGGATTAATGTGTAACTTGTTGTGCGGCTACCTTTGGGAGTCGTTTGAATTTCGTTTGTTTGGGCCGTTGGTGCCCTTAGACTTTGTTCGCTTAGGGCCGTTGGTGGCCATGTTTTAAATGTACTCGTACTCTTTGATTTCTTTGCTCCTTAAGTTTTTATTCGCTTTCGAGCGTTCTTATGAGAGAGAGTTTGTTGTGTGTAGATCGTGGTGCGAGATACGCTCAGCTTTCGGGTGTTTCTGAGGTCGAGGCTCGGCTTGGTTTATCTCGTTTAAATCGGGATTGATAATACTCGTGTGAGATGGGCTCAGCTTATTCAATGAGTATTAAACTGCCGACAATGCGGGTTTGGGCCCGACTTTTATCTCCCTCTTCCGAGTTTTTTAAGTTCGAAGTTCGGGAGTGTGGATTATTTCGCCACGACATTCGTGGGGAACACATATTTTTATCGAACACCTTGTCATGGCGACGATGTTAGTTTCTTCTGCTTGTTCGAAAGCCCTTCGTAGAGATTTTTGATTTTTTTTAGTGATGGATGGACTCGTTAAACGAGCTGGCTATATACCCCGAAGGGATCAAGCCATTCGTAGTTCCTCTGGGTTTTTTTTGGCCTAATAGTAATACCTCTTGAGGTTCACTGCGTTCCATGAACGGGGTACCGCTGTTTCGTCCATTTCCATGAGTTGATAGACGCCGGGTTTGACTTTTTTTGGAGATTAAGTACGGTCCTTCCCAGTTTGCTCCAAGTTTACCGGCCTTCCATTCTTCCTTGTTTTCGAATGCCTTTCTGAGGACCAAGTCTCCTTCATCGAAACACCTTTCACTCTTTTGTTGTAGTAACGAGCGGCTTGATGCTGATAGTTCTGGATTCGTACGAGGGATTGGTCGTGTTCTTCCTCGGCCAAGACGTTGTGGTCGTAGAGTCTTTTGTTGTTGAGTTTTACGTCTTCAGGCATTATCAAACGCCACACTGTGGCTACTACATATTCTGCTGGTGCCATTGCTTCTACTCCGTGGCATAGTGAGAATGGGGTTTTTCCAGTTGATCTTCTTGGCGTCGTTCGATGGGACCATAATACGCCGTCGAGCTCGTTGGCCCATAGTCCCTTCTTTATTCTAGCCGTTTCTTGAGGCATTCAATGATGGTTTTGTTTGTTGCCTCGGTTTGACCGTTTCCTAGGGGGAATCGTGGGGACGATTTGCTCAGCCTGATTTTCCAGTTGCCGCAGAAGTCTTCAAAGTTGTTTGAGATGAACTGTGAGCCGTTATCTGTCACGATTTCGTATGGAAGTCCATGTCGGCATACGATTTTTTTCCAGAGGAACTTTTTGACTTGTCCGTCCTTGATGGAAGGATATGCTTCGGCTTCTACCAATTTAGTGAAGTAGTCAGTCATGACGAGTAGATATTGTCGCTGTCTCGATCGGGGAAAGGGTCCGACTATATCCATCGCCCATCTCATGAATGGGTATGGTGGTGCCGTTGCTTTCAGTAATTCAGTTGGGGCGTGTATCATCGGTGTGTGTCGCTGGTATTTTTCCCATCGTGCTGCGTGGTTTCGGCAATCTGCTTCCATCGTTGGCCAATAGAATTCAAGCTTCTTTATTTTTAGCGCCATGGCTCTTCCTCCCGAATGATTCCCCCCCCCTGCCCCTTCGTGAGTCTCCCTCATGACGTTGTCGACGTCAGCGCCGTCGATGCAGCTCAGCCATGCTCCCGTCGCGTTTCTTCGAAAGAGATTTTCGTCGAGGTGCATATAGTTTGCGCAGTGAGCCTTTAATCGTCTTGCGGACCATTTGTCTTTTGAGATCTCTCCATCTTCAATGTATAGAAGGATTTCGGTTTACCAATCGATTCGGGGTTTGTCATCTCATGCGGTTCTTCGTCGTCATCGTCGTTGTTTGCTAGTTACTCGTTGATCAAGCACAAGTTCGATGGTACATCAATGATGGGCTTCTTGATGCTTTCTACTGGGATGACGCGTCTTTTTGCTGGGTCGGAGCTTGATGCCAGAGCGGCTAGGGCGTTTGCCGACGTGTTATCGCCTCTCGGTATTTTCATCAGGGTGAAGCTTGTGAATTCTTCTGCTAGCCTTTGGACGATCTTTAGGGCGTCCATCCGCTCGTTCTTAGCTTCGTATTTGTTGGTGTCAAAATCGGTCACGATGGAATCAATGCTTGAAAGTGTCAGGAAAATATTTCTCATCTCGAAAGTTTCGTATAAGTCCTCAAAAAGAAATTACACGACAAGTTCACAAATGGAGAAGTCGAATCTCTTCGATAAGAAGCCTCGGGGAAACAAGCGATGAAACGAAAAGAAGGGTTTACCAGCGTCCCTAACCATCCATCATCACCCGAAGGAAGCCGAGGGTCGATCCAACCCGACCAGCTCAGCGAGCACGGTCTGTCCTGGCCAGTCCGTCATATCAATATCATGCACTCTCGTCTCATCATCGTAGTTCTCTTCATCGAACCATGACCTCACTGTCCCTTGTTTCGTCTCGATTGGAGTTACCATTGAAACTTTACGATAAAAATTGATAAGACTTGTTTTTTCGTATAAGTTCAAATCGATCGTGTAAAACTGCAACGGTAACTTAAAACACCAATTGGCTCGGCTATACGATTGATTTGAAATCTGTTATAAAACTGGCGTCATATCGAAGGTGATTACTCAAAGAAATCGTAAAAACGGTCAAAGTCAAAAAACGGCCCAAAGCGGTCAAAAACGCGGCTAAAAGCCCACTTGCGATTTTAGACGAGATTGAGCCCAAAGTTACTATGATGGTTTATATTTTACCTGCAGGAGAATATAAATGTCAAGTTTCGAGGATAAATGTTAAGTTTCAATGGATAATCAGGAGGATCGAAGAAAAATTGAAATATTTCCGCAAAGCGATAAACTCAACCCGGGGGAAGAAAAGGAAAGCGAAAAACCGACCTAGGAGGGATATATAAGGGATGCCCAGGCGAGAGGCGCAAAAGACAATTCTCTTTAGACTTTAGAACTCTCTGCACTTAGAAATCTTAGGCTTTATTCTCGACAAGTTCGGTTTCTATGACTTGCATTCATACTAGACGAACTCGCCCAAACAGTTCGATCTCTTGTTCAAATCTTTCTAATTGAACTACGTCCGACTTGATCCTCGAAAAGGGTACGTAGGCAGCCTTTCATAAGATCCAGTCCCAAATCTTAACAAAACATTTTCGTCTTTTTCGTCTATTGCTAAGCTAGTTGCAGCCTCATAGGTTTTTCATGACATATGTGATAGTGGTAGCAAACTTTGTCTCATTTTCTTGATTGTGTTATACGATTTTGTCTTTTGTATGCTTTTATCTCTGGAACTCTCATACGAAATTCGAAATAAAGACCTATTGTTTTCTAAATTCGTTTTGTTTTCTTTCCATATTTTTCTGCACTTATTTGGTCACTTGTCGTTGGCTCTCGCAGAGAATACAGATGATACGTCCTATATTCGGACCGGATCACTCAACGGGACTTATGGATATGAACTCGCCAAAGATGGGAGAACTTGGTGGATTGAAAGGAGACATAAAAGGTTGCGGAAAGACCTCTTGATACTACCGGCTTCGATTGTGGTTTGGAATGTTACGTCAAGACCAACAAGGGAAGATTTGTTTACTTGGAGAGTCACTCGATAAGAAACAAAGACTGTTCTAAGCGAAGTACAAAGAGATGAACTCATAAACTTGAAAGAAAATCGATTGATTGATTATGGGAATGAGTTTACATACTTATACTCCTTGTGGTCAAAACAAGACATAAATAAAACACTTAGGAAATAATAAAGTTGACTGAGAATGTTGAAAGACAGTCAAATAAACTCTTCAGATCAGATCTGGTCAAAGTGACACTTCGGCTGATGTCCAGGTTCATCCAGCCAAGTTGTTCCGTCGCGGTAAGAAGCTGGATGTACGCCGGAAGGTCTAGACAGTCCACCGGGTGATCGAGCAGTGCACTGATACGGCCCAAGTCTTCAGATAGCTTGATGATTCGTGCCTTAGAGAAATCTGAGTGATAGAAGTCCAACAGTGCGTCGTACATGAGAGATACTCCGTCGGTTCGGTCTTCAGGACACTTGGTACGCACCAAACGAACCAAGAGAGAGAAGTCGTAATCGTTTTGGGAATCCTCACGACCCAAGTCAAGTCTGGCTCGGCTGTTGGTTTTACCTTGTCGAGATGGTCGGGAAAGGACGCCTGTGGGTTGGTCAGTTCGGTCGTTAGGACGTGATTCCTTCCTTAGCTCTATTCCGGATTTGCGCGGGTTGAGACGGTACACGGCTCGGTCGTCCTGGTCGGCACGGTCAGATCAACGAACCTCGGTTGAGTTGTAATGAACGGCCTGATCTTCATTCTGGTCCGGTTCCATGTATTGATACATGGACTGGGACACATCATTCCCTCTCTCTTCAAAAAGATTTGTCCAAAAATCTGGATCATCTGCAAGGAAAGGAGATAGATCAGAAACGTTAAAACTTGGAGAAATGTCATACGTACCTTTCAGATCCAGTTGATACGCATTGTCACTGATTTTCCTAAGGATCTGGAATGGTCCATCGACCCTAGGCCTGAGTTTGGACTTCTTTTCTTCTGGGAATCGTTCCTTTCTCAAGTGAACCCAAACAAGATCACCTTCCTCAAAAACGACCTTGTTTCTTTTCTTATTTGTCTTTCTTTCATAGATTTTTGTTTTGGCCTGGATGTTGGCACATACCTGCTCATGCAATTTCCGAATGGACTCTGCCCTCTTCTTCCCATCTGTACTAACTCTTTCACTCAAAGGCAAAGGCAAAAGATCAAGTGGAGACATAGGGTTGAAACCATAAACAACTTCAAAAGGAGAGAATTTAGTAGCAGAATGCACACAATTGTTGTATGCAAATTCAACATGTGGCAAACATTCTTCCCAAAGTCTAAGATTTTTATTAACCAAAGACCTAAGCAATGCGGACAAGGTCCGGTTCACAACCTCAGTTTGACCATCGGTCTGAGGGTGACAAATGGTCGAGAATAAGAGTCTGGTTCCTAGCTTAGACCACAAGGTTTTCCAGAAATAGCTAATGAACTTAGCATCTCAATCAGACACAATCGTTCTAGGCATGCCATGCAATCGGACAACATCTCTAAATAACATTTCAGCAACATGCACATCATCATCAGTTTTATGACAGAGAATGAAATGAGCCATTTTTGAAAACCTATCAACTACCACAAAGATGGAATCTCGTCCGGGCTTAGTCTTAGGCAATCCAAGCACGAAATCCATAAAGATATCTACCCAAGGATGAAATGGGATGGGTAAAGCTAAATACAAACTTGGTTTTTCACCTTGGACTTGGCCTTCTTGCACACCACACATCGGTTGCATATCCTTTCCACATCTTTCATCAGTCTCGGCCAATAAAAGTGCTCATAAACCACCCTGTACGGTTTCTTGATTCCGAAATGTCCCATCAGGCCTCCACCGTGAGATTCCCTGACAAAAAGCTCTCTCAAAGAGCATTGGAGAACACACAGACGGTTATCAAAGAATAAAAATTCAGAAACTTGATAATATTTCCCATAGGCAGCTTTGGAACATTTTCTAAAAATTTCTTTGAAGTCTGGATCAGTCGCATACAAGTCTTTGATAAATTCGAATCCTAGCAACTTAGTCTCAAGAGTTGAAAGAAGAACATACCTTCTGGAGAAGGCATCATCCACCACGTTTTCCTTACCTTGTTTGTACTTGATCACATAAGGAAAGGTCTCAATGAACTCGACCCAACGTGCATGTATTTTGTTCAACTTCTCCTGACCCTTAAGGTGTTTCAAAGACTGGTGACCCGTGTGGATGACAAACTCCTTAGGCCAAAGATAGTGCTGCCACGTTTGAAGAACCCGGACCAAAGCATACAATTCTTGGTATAAGTGGGGTAGTTGGCGTGGCTCCTCCAAGCTTCTCACTGAAGTAAGCAATGAGTTTCTTTTCCTGCATCAAGACAACACCAATACCTACACCCGAGGCATCACATTCGATTTCGAAAGTCTTAGAAAAATCAGGAAGAACAAGTAATGGGGCTTGTGTCAACTTCCCTTTGAGGATCTGGAATGCTTCTTCCTGGGCTTGTTCCCACTTGAACCCAACGTTCTTCTTGATCACTTCCGTGAGAGGAGCTGCTATAGAACTGAAGTTCTGGACAAACCTACGGTAGAAACCGGCCAGACCATGAAAGCTCCTTACCTCTCCAACGGTCGTTGGACTGGGCTAGTCTCGGATGGCCTTGATCTTTTCTTTGTCCACCCTGAGTCCATCTGCACCTACAACAAAGCCTAAGAAGACCACATGATCTGTCCCAAAAGAGCACTTACCAAGATTAGCAAACAAACTTTCTTTCCTAAAGACTTCAAGAACAGATTTCAAATGCAGTTTATGGTCATCAAGGTTCTTGCTGTAAATAAGAATATCATCAAAGTAGACAACAACAAAATGGCTAATAAAGGACCGCAAGATATGATTCATCATACACATGAATGTACTAGGTTCATTAGTAAGACCAAATGGCATGACAAGCCATTCATACAATCTTAGTTTTGTTTTGAATGCAGTTTTCCATTCATCACCTTCTTTCATGCGAATTTGGTGGTAGCCACTTTTCAAATCAATTTTAGAGAAAACAGAGGAACCATGCAACTCATCAAGCATGTCATCAAGCCTAGGGATTGGATGCCTATACTTTACCATAATGTTGTTGATGGCTCTGCAGTCCACACACATGCGCCAAGAACCATCCTTTTTAGGCACAAGGAGGACAGGAACGGCACAAGGGCTAAGGATTTCCCTGATGTAACCCTTCTCAAGAAGCTCTCCAATCTGTCTCTGAGGTTCCTTTGTTTCCACCAGATTGGTTCTGTAAGCTGGTCGGTTCGGAAGAGATGCACCCGGGACGAAGTCAATCTGGTGCTCAATGCCTCTTACCGGTGGCAAGCCCTTAGGGTTCTCATCTAGAAACACATCAGTAAATTCCTGTAAAACATCTGTCAGATCACTCGGAATTTCCGGTGCAATGTTAGAAGAGGAAGCCATTAGAGATTCTTTATAAACAAGCAAAAGAAATGGCTGTTGAGAGCATACGGATTTCTTTACCTGGCTTCCCTTGATAAAGAAGTTTGAGTTCCTAGGAGATACCTCAGGTTCGGATTGTTTAGGCTCTTTGTCTCGGCTCTTCTTCAGTTGGAGCTGATCTTGGTGGACTTTGGCCGGTGATAGAGGAACCAAAGTGATCTTATTTCCCTTATGACCAAAAGAGTTTTGGTTGGTGTATCCGTCATGCATTGTCCTCTTATTAAACTGCCATGGTCGTCCCAGCAGGATATGGCATGCATCCATGGGAAGGACGTTGTGAAGGACTTCATCCTCATATCGACCAATAGTGAGAGGGACCGCGACTTGTTCCCGCACATACTGTTCACCAGTTTCGTTCAGCCATTCCAACCTAAAAGGTCGAGGAAGTGGCTTGGTTATGAGTCCAAGCTTCCTAACAAAAGAATCATTAGCAACACTAGTGCAACTCCTGATATACCATGGATTTTACCCACTTTCAGCCATGGTATATAAGTGTTTTAAGATATAATTATTATGTTTTGGAGTCTTCTAAGAGTATTTACAGGTTCAGGTACGTTCTGGAGAAATATGGTGATTTTGGAGCCTTTTGAGTGCAGAGCTGCACAGACGAGTCAGATGTCTAGATATGGATTGAGACCTTTCCACGGTTATATTGAGTCCATTTTGTGACACAAGATAGAGCTTTGAGTTAGCTTTCCAATGCCACCAGTTTGAGGTCAATCCGCATCCTGTAACAGACGTTATACCCGTTTTACTGAAGAGTGGTCAGTCTGCCTCGCGAGAGGAAGCTGTCGAGGAGATGAAGGACTGTCGATCGATGTTGCAGCATTGGTGTCGATCGACAGTGATGCCATAATTTGGGCTGAGCATTTTTATGACCGCTGAAGCCCAGAAGCAACCCCAAATTACCAGAATACCCTTGGACGACCGGAAACCCTATTTATGTTATTTATAAGCCATTGTTAACAGCTACACGCTATCTAAGCTTTATTTTATTCATAGTTCTAGGTTAGGAGAGAAGAGAGGAACTTATTCAGAGTCTTCTTGGAACTCCATTGTTTTGGTTTTATTTATATTTTATGTTATTCATCTATGATTTTTGTGACAAACATCATGCATGAGTAGGTCCACCTGCTAGGTTTAGGAATTTCAAGGGTTTTGAATGAATTTCTGAATTATATAATTGTTAGGATATCTAAAGATCTCTACATCAGGATAGCTTGTAATACTAGGATCTAGAGTAGTTGGAAAACCACGAGAGTGTGACTAATTGCTTGAACCTAGAATCATAGGATAATTAAGAGGCACGAGAGTGCAATCAATTAACGGAACCCGAATCCTGCTGGATTAGATACCTAGGCGCATACGAGAGTTGGTCTAGGAATCTAGTTGAACATAATCGATCAGATCCATAACACTTTCCTAAGGCAGTGTCGATCGACGCTTATACCATATCATCGATCGACACTCAATCCGTAGCATCGATCGACGCTCATACCATAGCATCGATCGACGCTCGAT
>NC_027751.1:17850666-17869428 GCF_000695525.1 Brassica oleracea var. oleracea | reverse complement strand
GAGCTGAAACACTAACTTAGTCAATAGATTAGACTCACAGCGAGAGCTGGTTGTCTTTTGCATTAGATATCGAGTTCTAGAATCAATCCTTAGCATCTATAGTTTAGAGTTCTAATAACTTGAATGAAACCCTAAGTCTAGTAACCATCCTTCCATCAAACAACTCTTTGCCAAGCTGAACAATTGTCTTGTTCAACTTGTTTACTGTTTACTGCTTTGCATATCTTTATTTACTGCGTTAAACCTATTAGCCTAGCTTAATCAAACTAATTAGATTTATTTAGTTCCCTAGCTCCCTGTGAATTCGATCCCTAAGTACTACAACTCGACCTCTTATTTGAAAGAATATAAATCACTCTTTAGGGTAATTTGAGTGATATCAAATTTTGGCGCCGTTGGCGGGGAGCTTTGATCGTCATTAGATCTTGTCTAGTTAGATTTAGTCTAGGTTTTACTACTGTTCACAAAAAACTGATAATTTTTTTTTTCTTGTGTTTCAGGTACATTCATATTTGTACCAAAAGCAACAACGGGATAAGGCTCTTACTAGTAGAGCCACTAGCTTTGGAACGCGTGATCCATAAGTCTAAGAGGGTAGTCGACACCCTCCAAGTAGCGAATTGCAGCGTAGAAATCCAAGCGTCGATCGACACTATTCATTCCGCGTCGATCGATACTGTTCAACTTACGTCGATCGATACTGTTCAACCTACGTCGATCGATACTATTCAACCTGTGTCGAAAAACACTGTTCATCCTGGTACTATTCATCGAGATACTGTTCATCCCAGTACTGTTCCTCGATGTATTGTTCATCCTGGTACTATTCACCTTGACACTGTTCATCAGACGTCGATCGACACTGTTCATCCCGCATCGATCGTCACTGTTCACCACGATACTGTTCATCCGAACACTGTTCATCACGACACTGTTCATCCAGTGAAAAACGACACCAGCACCTCAACATCGATCGACGGTACGACCTCAACGTCGACCGACGACAAGACCTGAACATCGATCTACACTACCACTTCATCGTCGATCGACAGTGGGCGCGTATCAGAGCAGAAGAAGTTCGATGTATGTGGAAATCTTTTTGATGGAGAAACCACCACGCGATCAGATAAGTCTGGGGTAAAGAAGAGGAGGAATTGGAAGAAGAGGAAGAAGACCAAGGGAGGTTCTCAGCTATCAGTGATCCCTCACTTCTCAGATGGTGTCAGGAAATCCAGAGTGCGCAGCAGATGCTTCTCATAACCATTTGCAAAGCTTCGAGAGCTCCTTATTGCTGAGATGATAGACAAAGAAGAAGAGTCTATGGAGGAGGCTTTCACACAAGAATGATAAAGCTTCAGAGAGCAGACATTGAGACTTGTTTTGGAGCATGTTGTCTTCTCATCCGGACTAAATCAGATCTCCAAAGTCAAGCTAAATGACTATAACAAAGCGCTGAGTGGGAAGCAACCCACTATTAGGTAATTTATTTCAGTTTAGTTCAGATTGTTACTGATTAAAGTTTTTATTTATTGCAGGTCAAAAAAAAAGATCCAAAGAAGACGAGTTTGCACGAGGATCGACGATGGCTGCGCAGCATCGATCGACAGAGAATCACTAGCATCGACCGATCGCCACTTAACTGTGTTGGTTGACACTCATATCAAAATCAGGTATACCGTTTTTCTTTATTAAATTTTGTCCTTATGATTTATTTCCCCACCGATCTTAGACTGTAGAACACTGGTGACAGTGTTGTTTAAGTCTGGGGGAGGTTCTACTAATATTGTGATTTAGTTAGGTATAAAAAAAAAACGAGATCCGAGTAGACGATTATAAGATCGACCGATGAGAGCATGTCGATATCGATCGACAGTACAACACCTGCAGCGACCGATGGTAACTCCTTTCCATCGATCGACACTTAACCCGGTCAGGTAATCGTTCTTACTTGTTAAATTGTGTACTTATGTTTATGTTATCACCATAACTCCGACTAGATATACACTGGAGACAGTGTAATTTAAGTCTGGGGAGATGTTTACTGATATTAGTGTGTTCATAAGTCTTATCAAAATGTTTTCAAAAGAGTTTTATTGAGTCAAGAAGGGGATAATGAACTTATTAGATTTTTGCTTGTTATCTAACCACTCTTTAGCACCATTCTAGACTTACTGATTGCAGATAGTACTAAAGATACTAAAGTGGATCAAACTGTCAACTATTCACACTTGCTGAGATTGTTTGAAATTTTTTTAAATTATGCTTAGCTATGTGAAAGGGACTATGATTTTATTACTTGAATATCTAACCACTCTTTAGCACCAATCTAGATTTACTGATTGCAGATAGTACTAAGATGCTAAAGTGAATCAACCTGTCAACTATACACACTACTTGCCTTGATTGTTTGAAGGAACCAAACTGACCTCCAACACTAAACCTGACACAACTGCTTGTCTTGGGGCTTGATATATATGGGATCGGATACTTCATATGAGTGTTTGAAGGAAGCAAAGCTGACCTCCAACCTAATCGAGCTCAACTTTGCTTGTCTTTGGGCTTGGTATACATGGGATCGGATTCTTCAAACAAGTCTGGAAGGTAAAGCCTTTTGTAGATTTATCACATTTTCTCGCTCTATTTCGACCCTAGATTTATAGGTAGAAATATTTATTTTCAAAAAAAAAAAAAACAAAAAACAGAGAAAGAAAAAAAAATAGGCTTGCTTCATAAGGATTCCAACAAAAAGAATTCGAACGGGACTTGTTGGCGGCAATCATCAAGGTTCAATTCACATGAATTCTTGAATATATGTCAAAAAGAAGTGAACATGACTTGGTGGCAAACACCATTAAGGCTGCAATGGAAGCAGACTTTGACTAAAGAGAGAAATTAGTAGAGAGAAAAGATAGGAACTAACTTTTACCTGCAGATCCAGATACTTGTTTGAAAATCCTTGCATCATGTGATCGATACTCCCATGGTAAAGCCTGCACTTTTATTTATGTTAAGAAATGAGGTTGGTTGAGGGGAATGTCAGACAGATTTGCTAAGTTGTTGGCTAGGTGAATTTGGTTGCTAAGCTAGGATATGGTATAATGTGCTTTTGTGATTAGGTCTTCTTAGACGTGGATTGCAATATTGCAGATGTGATGATTCTAAGTTTTAAATCATGTGAGTCCCTGCTGTTTTCAAACCTCTTTCAGAGAGACCGCCCATCTATTTTGCTTGAGGACAAGCAAAAGGGTAAGTCTGGGGGTGTTGATATACCATGGATTTTACCCAATTTCAGTCATGGTATATAAGTGTTTTAAGATATAATTATTATGTTTTGGAGTCTTTTTAGAGTATTTACAGGTTCAGGTACGTTCTGGAGAAATATGGTGATTTTGGAACCTTTTGAGTGCAGAGCTGCACAGACGAGTCAGATTTCTATCTATGGATTGAGACATTCCCACCGTTAGATTGAGCCCATTTTGGGACAAAAGATAGAGCTTTGAGTTAGCTTTCCAATGCCACCGGTTTGAGGTCAATCAGCATCTTGTAGCAGAAGTTATGCCCGTTTTACTGAAAAGTGGTCAGTCTGCCTCGCGAGAGGAAGCTGTCGAGGAGATGAAGGACTGTCGATCGATGTTGCAGCATTGGTGTCGATCGACAGTGATGCTAGAATATGGGCTGAGCATATTTTATGACCGCTGAAGCCCAGAAGCAACTCCAAATTACCAAAATATCCTTGGACGACCAGAAATCCTATTTATGTTATTTATAAGCCATTGTTGACGGCTACACGCTATCTAAGCTTTATTTTATTCATAGTTCTAGGTTAGGAGAGAAGAGAGGAACTCCTTCAGAGTCCTCTTGGAATTTCATTGTTTTGGTTTTATTTATATTTTATGTTATTCATCTATGATTTTTGTGACAAACATCATGCATGAGTAGATACACCTGTTAGGTTTAGGAATTTCTAGGGTTTTGAATGAATTTCTGAATTATATGATTGTTAGGATATCTAAAGATCTCTACATCAGGATGGCTTGTAATACTAGGATCTAGAGAAGTTGAAAAACCATGAATCCTGCTGGATTAGATACCTAGGCGCATACGAGAGTTGGTCTAGGAATCTAGTTGAACATAATCGATCAGATCGATAACGCTTGCCTAAGGCAGTGTCGATCGACGCTTATACCATAGCACCGATCGACACTCAATCTGTAGCATCGATCGACGCTCATACCATAGCATCGATCGACGCTCATACCATAGCATCGATCGACGCTCATACCATAGCATCGATCGACGCTCATACCATAGCATCGATCGACGCTCATACCATAGCATCGATCGACGCTCATACCATAGCATCGATCGACGCTCATACCATAGCATCGATCGACGCTCATACCATAGCATCGATCGACGCTCATACCATAGCATTGATCGACGCTCATACCATAGCATCGATCGACGCTCGATCTGTGTTAACATGCGAGAGCTGAAACACTAAACTTAGTCAATAGATTAGACTCACAGCGAGAGCTGGTTGTCTTTTGCATTTAGATATCGATTTCTAGAATCAATCCTTAGCATCTATAGTTTAGAGTTCTAATAACCTGAATGAAACCCTAAGTCTAGTAACCATCCTTCCATCAAACAACTCTTTGCCAAGCTGAACAATTGTCTTGTTCAACTTGTTTACTGTTTACTGCTTTGCATATCTTTATTTACTGCTTTAAACCTATTAGCCTAGTTTAATCAAACTAATTAGATTTATTTGGTTCCCTAGCTCCCTGTGAATTCGATCCCTGAATACTACAACTCGACCTCTTATTTGAGAGAGTATAAATCACTCCTTAGGGTAATTTGAGTGATATCAACACCCACCATCAATAATCAAAGAACAAACATTTTCTGAAACTAAACATCGAGAATGAAAAAGATTCTCCCTTTGTTCTCGTTCATTGGTTTTGGGTTGAACACTCAATGTTCTCCTGGTAACAAGATGTGAACCGTGAGCTGGGTAGTCGAGATGTTCGTTCTCATCATCAAAGATCGGATCAAGTGTCTCATCAAAGGCCAGACCTAGGTCTGTGTCCGAGTGTTCTTCAAAGATTGGACCAAGGTCTTCATCCATGGATCTCCTGGCGACTAGAAGTGGTCCTTGATGTGGGTAATCGAAGGAATCTTCCTCCTCATCAAAGATAGGACCGTGATCTTCCTTGTCCTCCATATCGTCCTTATCATCCTCGGACTCAATTTCTCCATTCTCCAAGAGGATCATCACTTTCTGGTTTGGACGTTTGCTGGCATAGTGTCCAAGACCCTGACATCAATAGCATCGACTGTCTCTTGCCCGATTATTAGTCTCAACTGCTTTGCCTTTATCAACACGAGCAGGGGCATTAGTTTAGTATTTGTTGTGATCGGAGACTTACCCTTGTCTTGATAGCTAGGTTTGGGAGCAAAGGCCGGTTTAGTGTAGCTCTTTCTTTTGACTTGATGCTCGATCAGAATGGCCTTTTGTAGCATTTTCTCCATACTAACATACTCTTGAAGCTCCATTCAATCTTGAATGTCTCGGTTGAGGCCAGAAACGAATCTGGCCATAGTTGCATCCAAGGGCATCCACATCCGCCTTGATCATCAAGATCTCCATCTCTTGGTAATAGTCCTTCACGGATTTGGTTCCTTGAAGCAAACGTCTGAGTCGTTGGTGGAGTTCCCGGTGGTAATGTTCTGGAACAAACCGTCTCCTCAACAAAGCCGAGAGATCATCCCATGTAGCAATTGGTGGTCCGCCATTCCTTCTCCTGTGAATCACAACTTGATCATACCAGTTAATAGCATAGCCAACAAATTCAGCTGCGGCCAATCTAACGTTTTTCAACTCAGAGAAATTTTGACAATCAAAAACAAGTTCTATTTTTATTTCCCATTCAAGAAAAGCATCTGGATCGTTTTTACCATCAAAAGTTGGGATTTTGAGTTTCATTCCACCCAAACCTTCATCAGTTCGTTCAGTTCTAGCAAAAAGATTGACATCACCTTGATCACGGTTTTGTGGACCTCTCCTAGGTCGCTTGATGGAACGATCATCATGGATCTCCTCCTCTCCGATTTCTTAACCAGGCCGGTTGTTCCTCCGTGGGTGATCTCTCCTAGTTCTAGATCGGGTCAGTTGGCTACCTTGAATCTCATCAAGTCTCTGATGGATCTGCTCCAAACCTGCATTCATAAGGTTAGCCATAGAATCATTGAGAGCTCTCATCTGTAAGTTAGATAAGCCAGCAAAGGAATTTCCGGTTTGGTTTCTTTCTTCTTCACTGTCCATAGTTCCTAAAAGCTTAAACACAAAGGATTAGTAGACAAAATCCTCACACACTCAAATGTTTAACTCTCCCACACACGTGTTTCACTCGGAATTTAAAGAGTCACTCTAGAGCCTTCTCTCAAATTTCTAAGAGAACAAGACGAGTAACCAGCTGTGATCTCCAAGCAAACGGGGGTAGCACTAGATAGAAAGATAAGAAATTTGGTTTTGAAATCCTTTTTAACCACTCTAAGGCTGGATTTCTCCTCAGCCAGCAAGATTTATCTTCCACTACCTAGCCACTAATCAAACTTTTGATTCTTTTTTCTCTTTTTTTTTTGATAGATCTCTTTTTTTTTTTAATCTAGTGGCTGGTAAAGAGATGGCCCGGATTTGAGATAGAAAAAAGAAGATGAAAAGATTCAGAAAATGGAAGATGAGAAGGATGGATAGAGAGTACCGGTTGAGTGGCTCTGATACCACTTTGATACGTCCTAGATTCGGACAGGATCACTCAACGGGACTTATGGATATGAACTCGCCAATGGGAGAACTTGGTGGATTGAAAGGCGACACAAAAGGTTGCGGAAAGACCTCTTGATACTACCGGCTTCGATTGTGGTTTGGAATGTTACGTCAAGACCAACAAGGGAAGACTTGTTTACTTGGAGAGTCACTCGAGAATAAACAAAGACTGTTCTAAGCGAAGAACAAAGAGATGAACTCATAAACTTGAAAGAAAATCGATTGATTGATTATGGGAGTGGGTTTACATACTTATACTACTTGTGGTCAAAACAAGACATAAATAAAACAGTTAGGAAATAACAAAGTTGACTGAGAATGTTGAAAGACAGTCAAATAAACTCTTCAGATCAGATCTGGTCAAAGTGACCCTTCGGCTGATGTCCAGGTTCATCCGACCAAGTTGGTTCCGTCGCGCTAAGGAGCTGGACGTACGCGGGACGGTCTGGACAGTCCACCGGGTGATCGAGCAGTGCACTGATACTGCCCAAGTCTTCAGATAGCTTGATGATTCGTGCCTTATAGAAATCTGAGTGATAGAAGTCCAATAGTGCGTCGGACATGAGAGATAGTCCATCGGTTCGGTCTTCAGGACACTTGGTACGCACCAAACAAACCAAGAGAGAGAAGTCGTGATCGTTTTGGGAATCCTCACGACTCAAGTTAAGTCTGGCTCGGCTGTTGGTTTTACCTTGTCGAGATGGTCGGGAAAGGACGCATGTGGGTTGGTCAGTTCGGTCATTAGGACGTGGTTCCTTCCTTAGCTCTATTCCGGATGTACGCGGGTCGAGACGGTACATGGCTCGGTCGTCCTGGTCGGCACGGTCAGATGAACGAACCTCAGTTGAGTTATTCTGAACAGCCTGATCTTCATTCTGGTCCGGTTCCATGTACTGATCCATGGACTGAGGCGCATCAACAGACCTCTGGAAATTTAAGGTTTTCCTAACTTTCCTTATTTTACGAAAAATCGACGGTGTGAATTTCGGTTTCCACAGTATTTCCCTGAGAACTGCATTGCCACGAGTTGGGAAGGCAGAATGCATCTATCTTCTTTGCTCCTATTGCTTTAGCGAGCTTGAGTCCTGCTACCAAAGCCTTGTATTCTGCATCGTTGTTAGACGCCGGGAAAATGAGGCGAAAGGATTTCTCCATGACTTCTTTGGTCGGAGATTCTATGTGAATACTGATTATGCTTCCATGTTGCGAGCATGATCCGTCGACGTAGAGCGTCCATGTGGCATTTGGGTCCGATATGGTAGTTTTGAGTTCCAGTGATAATTTGATGAGGAAGTCGGCTAATACCTGAGATTTTGCGCAGGTCCTGTTTTTGTATTCTTTGTCGTATTCACTGAGTTCGATCGCCCACTTGGCCATTCTTCCGAGCT
This sequence comes from Brassica oleracea var. oleracea, assembly GCF_000695525.1. NCBI lineage: Eukaryota > Viridiplantae > Streptophyta > Magnoliopsida > Brassicales > Brassicaceae > Brassica > Brassica oleracea. Next base: position 17,861,208 of record NC_027751.1, on the reverse strand, counting down.
GGCTTGGACAGTGGAGGATGTTTCACAGGGGCTGGGTCGTCATTACCGCTGTAGAGTGTGATTGGAAGTATGGGCGGAGCTTCCTTGCCAAAGTTACGACTGCCAGGGCTAGTTTTTCTAGCGTCGGGTACCTTGATTCGGTGTCGTCCAATGTCTTGTTGACATAGAAGATCAGTTTTTTCTCTCCTCGTTCCTTCCTCACTAGTACTCCGCTAATTGCCGACCCGGTGACTGATACATATAGGTATAACGTTTCTCGTTCCTTTGGTTTTGCGAGGACCGGCGGTGATGTCAGGTATCTCTTGAGTTCGGCGAAGCCTTTCTCACAAGCTTCATCCCATTCGAATCGTTTTTTTTGCTCGGAGCACTTGGTAGAAGGGCAGGCATTTATCCGTTGATCTGGAGATAAATCTGTTGAGCGCCGCGATGCGGTCGGTCAGTCGTTGGACTTCTCTCGTATTTCTAGGTGACTATAGCTCCATTATCGCCGCTATTTTCCTCGGGTTTGCTTCGATTCCTCTTTTCGTTTTGATATAGCCTAGGAACTCTTCCGATGTTACCGCGAAGGTGCACTTTGCTGGATTTAACTTCATTTCGTACTTGTTTAGGATTTGCGAAGCACTGCTGCAGGTCGTTGACATGGCTTTCGGCTTTGAACGACGTGACCAGCATATCGTCAAGATACACCTCTATCATGTTTCCTAATTGGTCCGAGAACATCTCGTTCACCAGCCACTGATAGGTTGCTCTATCATTCTTGAGTCCGAATGGCATAACTTTGTAGCAGTAAGTTCCTCTCTCCGTGATGAATGAGGTTTTCTCCCGGTCCTCCGGATGGATCAGTATTTGGTTGTATCCGGGGAAGGCGTCCATAAAGGTGAGTAACTAGTTTCATGCCATTGCCTCGGCGATGCGGTCTGTGTGTGGTAGTGGAAAGCTGTTCTTCGGGTATGCCTTGTTTAGGTCGGTGAAATCTACGCACACTGTCCAGGATCCGTCCTTCTTCTTGACTACTACGGGGTTGGCGAGCCATTCGGGTATTTGACTTCTGCGATGGATCCGGCGTTTGTGAGGCACTCTATTTCCGCGTTTACTGCCACTGCACGCTCTGGCCCCAGCTTCCTCCGCTTTTGCTTAACCGGCTTGTGAGTCGGGTCGATGTTTAGCTCATGGCAAATGATTCCGGGGTCTATCCCAATCATATCGGTCATTTTCCATTAGCTCGGTGCATATGACAAGATCTAACTCACTGCCTATTCCGACGCGTCTCTCCGGGCGGTCGTCGTCAATGATGACCTGTTCGATGGCTTCTCTCAGAGGTTCTTCCGTTCTGACTCGCTCTGTAGGGTTTTCGCTTATGACTGTATTATAAGCTTTTTTGATCCTTATTTCGTTGGGTCCCATTATGGAGCATGCTCGTGCGACTCCTTGACTTCCTCGTAGTACATACGTTCCTACCGCCGTAGGGAATTTTAAGCATTGGTGATATGAGGACGGTACTGCCTCCATGGTGTGCAACCACGACGTTCCTAGAATGACGTTATAGACTGCTGGTTTGTCTATTATGGTGAACGTCGTGATTTTTGGTACTCCTCCGCCGTGGATGGGTAGCTTTATCAATCCCACCGACATTGTGGTTTCACCCGCGAAGCTTGTTAGTGGCCGGATTTTGGCTTGTGCATGTAACCTCGAAGCTCCATTTTTTGCAAGGTTTATCGAAAGATCAGGTTCACCAAACTCCCGGTGTCCACCAATACTCTGGAGACTTTGCAGTCTGCGATCATTACTTTGACGACCAAGGGATCGTTGTGCGGGAAATTGGTTGCCTCCGCGTCGGCTGCTTCGAAAGTCATCATGTTGCTTTCAAGGGGTGGAGTTCCAAAAATTTGCGGGTCCTTTCGAGCCCAAGTGTTCCAGCGGTTTGCGATGTCTCCCTTTCTTTGATATGCTCGGATGGATCTAACGGAGTCATTGCATGAGGCGACTCCTCCCATGATTACATTTATCCTCCTTCGGAGGTGAGGCGGGGAATCGAGTTCATTTTCCAGGCCCCTTTTCTTGTTCCGTTCGCTTAGGTCAAGGCTCTCTTGCTGTCGGTGTTTCCTTAGGTTCCAAAGGTTCGGGGTATGCGGCTCCGGTAGATCTTCACTTTTGATCTTGATCTCGCCCTTATGATATTTCATAAGCAGCAATTCTTTTAGGTGTCTGCATTCCGCGATTCCGTGACTATCGCACTGGTGATACTTGCAGTATAGGTGCCGCTGCGAGGGACCGATGTCATGGTGGGGATGTGAGGGATTGTGCGCTGGTGGCCCTTCTCCTATATAGAAGAGTCTTGGTTTGCTTCCTCGGCCTCGTCTTTCAAGGTTTCAGCTGTTTCTTCTTCGGGTCGGACGTTCTACATGTTGGGTATGCGCGTCATTTTCAGCGCTGGGTTCATGCGTGGTTGGCTCGGTTGAAGTGCGTAGCTGGACCAGGAGATCTCTAAGGATCCGGACTTGTTCTGTCAGAGCCACTGTAATTTCTTGGTGATGTTCGTTTAGAGGCGTCTGATTCACCGTTTGAATCCTCTGGGTTTTGATGGCTTGGACCTCCGACCTCACTTGCAGTCTAGCCACGAGATGTTCGAGTTCATCGATTCGATTGTGGCATGCTGCCTGGGCTTCGTTTAGTACTGCGGCTTGGGTTTCTTCTTCTTGGCTCATTTTTTCGAGTCTACTTAGCAAGTATCGGAGTATAGTGGAGGAGCTATACCCTGCTGTTGGAGGTGTATCCTGGTTTCGTGACGCATTGATCGGGCATCTGGCTAGTTCGGTCGGTGGTGAGAGAGGATAAATAGGGCTCTTTGGGACGTAAGACGTTTCCAAGTCGGATGCGGTTGTCACGTCATCTGCTTCGAATGAGGACTGTATGCTTGCTTCCGGCTTTTACTTCGTGCGTTAGAAACTTTTCGGCCCTATGGTGGGCACCAATTGTTGAATCCTAAATCCAGTAATAGGTTTTAGAATAGAGTAATCAGTGGTTAAAAGGGATTAAAGGGGCCAAAGGTTTCGTCGTCTTAAGACAGACTCTTCGTCAAAGCTGTTTCTCTCTCTATTCTCTCTCTCTGGCTTTTTCTCCTCCTCTTTATCCCTAACTCCGTCTTTCTTTTATAGGCATGAGTTGCGTGGAGGAGTCACTGATTCGTCAACATTACTTTCTGATTGGTAACAGTAATTGGGAGAGTTGTTCATTGTTAGGGTTCGGCGCCCTTCTTCCTGACACTTGATGGCGTGTGCCAGCTCGTCCTGTTGAGTAGGTGAGTCGACTGTTTCGAGGTGACCGAACTCGTAACGGGCCACGCTTCTTTCTTAGGCTTTGCTTTCGCGGCTGGGCCGAGTGAATTCTTGGGCCATGATGATAGTCGGGGTCCATATCCAACAATTATGTTTCTCTTATTAGATTTCAATGATTATTACAGGTCGTTTATGATTTCAGAGTTAACTTGATACTAGAGGTTTTTCCGCAATTTCACGCATAGTAGTAATATTATACGGAAAATATATTATATTTACAATGTTTTAGTTACTGAATAATAGTTAGAAATATTAAATTTTAACTTTTAATTTCAAATATTTTGATAATAGAGAATTGCAATATATAATTTTAGAAGGGCCGTGAGATTTAAGACAGTTTAACAACGTAAATCTAAGTCACTAAATTTTTTTTTTATATGATAACAATATTATAATTGGTTGTACAATTATCTTTTCTTTTATTTTAGTACGTTTTTTGTTAAAAACGTACCTAGCTTTCTCTCACGTACAACACACTACAGATGCATGTGGATTGCTGGGAGAATTACAAAAAGAAAAAAAAGAAAATTGTGTTGCTCCAAGATGATAGTCGGAGGCTTCTATAGCTCCGACATCGGATTTGCCGATTTGTTTTATTTATGTTATTTAATTTGTTTGATTGTTTAAATTTAACAAAAACTAATAATTTTTCTTTTATGTGTCCTTTCAAAAAATTTGTCAATTTTTTTTTTGATATGATTAAAATTAATTACATTTTATTTTTAGATATGAGTAAAGTATTCAAATCTAAAAAGTGCAGATAATTGATTGTAGAATTTCTTTTTATTTTTAGCAATGATAAAAATAAATAAAATCCAAAATGATTAACTATTTAAATTGTATCGATTTATATGATTTCACCTATGAACATGAACGTACTTGTAACTAAAAATCCCTTAAATAACATATTTTTAATGTATAATAAAAAGTGTGATATATTTTTATCTGATTTATAACGCCTTATAAATAAACATTTATACAATTATAAATATATTTATAATTATTTACAAACAATTATTTATAAATTTTATAGTTTTTGTGGTTCACCTTGTTTGCAATTCCTTAATTACATGACTTAATAATACAATCCATCAGTAAGAAGTATTTTCGTACTTCAATCTGAAATTGAAAGATAGTTTATTTTAGAATTGATAAAAATAAACCAAATCTAAAATCCCATCAAAATTATAATATTCTTTAAGATTTCACCTATAAGTGCAGTAACCAATATTCAATTTAGCTTCTGTTTTAATATATAATAAGAAGTGTGAAATAATTCTTTGTGATATATATAAATAATTATAAATATACATTAAGAAAATAATAATTAGATTTAGAAGAATTTACAAATGATTTTGTGACATTTCATAAGTCTTATAAATGAATATATAAACCTTTATATATGATTCAGTAAAAGGCTTACAAAAGATTTAGAAGCTCTAAAAATGATTTTGTAAGATAGAATAAAAAATGTTCTAAGATAATTTTAAAATCTTTTTAAAAGATTATAAATCATGTGTGGGCTTTTTAGAAAAGTATAAATTTCTAATAATGCCTTACATAGAAATACAATTCTTTATATAAGAACTAGGGGAGGCCCGCGCTTCGTGCAGTATTTGCTTGATCGGTTTTTATAAAAAAATAGAATTTGTGTTAATTTTCTTTTATGCTAAGTTGGGTTTGAGTATGATTATTTTGTACACCAAATTTGAATTATATAACTAAAGATGACTGAGTTCTTAGTATTGTTGCTTTTTTAAATCCTGAATTGTAAGAATTTATAGTGTGTTAAGTTTGTTTTTGTGAATGTTAGTAACTGATATTATTATTATCAATATAACTATATTTTTGTATATTTTCATTGGATGTGTTTTATGTTATGATTTGAAAGAAGTGTATATAATAACTTTGTGGTTTTTAAGAATGTACGGGCGTGAATAATTTATAAATGTTAAGATGATCTAAGTTAGATTTTGATGGTTGTGTTTATATTAAGAGTTTGATGTATATACAATACTATTTGGTTTGGGTGAGGTTAACGTGGTTTTTTGGTTGGATGTTATTGGCAATTCTGAATACATAATTGGTTGGTTAAATGTGATTTGTTATATTTTGGATTTGAAAAAGGGATTTTTGCAAAATTGATTCAAAACTCAAAGTCAACCATAAAACTAACCTATGTTTTTTTTTGGACATTTTTTTGTCCTATTTACCCTACAGTTCAGATTATTCACGAAAATGCCATTAAATTTTTTTTTCTTTTTTTCTTTCGAAAATAACATTTTTATTCTCTCAATCTCATCATCTGACAAAACGAAACTAAATCTGAGAGTGAGAGCTATACCTTTGGAGTCTAATCTTACAGAAGAAGCCTCAATCTCAGAGTATCCGACCCAAGCTATCGCCTTTGCCGAGATTTCTGTCTTCTCTCCGTCGTCGTCAACACCACTCCGGCCGTCGTCTCTTCTTCTTCCTTTCTCATGTCTGAACTTTGTCTCCTCTCTCTCTCTCTCTTCTCTTTGTCTCTCTTCTGTCTCTATGTCTTGTGTCTCAGGGAGATAGGGGAGAAGAGAAGACGGCAAGGGAAGAAGAAGAACAACCGTTAGAGAGAGTAACAAAAAATAATTATGAGACAAAGGTTTTTTTTTTGGTCATAAAGAAACTAGGGTTTTGAGTTTTAGATTTTTAGTTTTATATTTTTTTGACAAAAATAAATTAATTTAATGTTTAAGCGGGAAACTAAAATATCATTAGGTGAAATAAAAAGATTATAATAAATGCAAGAAGACTTTCTAGAAGTCGTCTAGATGACTTCTAGAGTTTAAGCGGGAAACTAAAATATTTTTAGCGGGAATAAAAACATTTTAATATTTTTAACTCAGAAGACTTGGAAGTCTTCTAACGTAAAAACACAAGAAGAGTTCAGGATGTCGTCTAGAAGACTTCATGGAAGTCGCCTAGACCCAAAATATACACTAAACTCAAATAACTAACTAAATAGAAACAAATAATTCATTAAACATAAATAAAACTTAAAAAGTGTTTAATATACATAAAACTAAACGCATATAGATTAAAATTTAGTTTTCAAAAAAAATGTTAAGCTTCCAAAATCTAACCCTAAAAATACATACAATACTAAAACATATGTTGCCAAACCTTAAGCCAAAGAATATCATGACTCACTATTTTCACTCATCTATTGAAAACAATTCTATCTTATTATATTTTAATTTATATCACTTGCAACTGTTTATAATTACATAATTTTAATTTTTTCTCTATCAAAATATTTTTTTCAAAATTTATAAATTATTTTTAAGATCAACTATACGAGAAGACTTACATAACATCAGAAGACTTAAAGAATTTCAGAAGACTATACGGGGTTATATTCGTTTTCACGAATTCTGTTTTTTTTGTTTGGTCTTAAGTGGTTGGTTGTAATTTCACAAGGATTTTATGTTACTTTTGCATTTGATTCAAGTTTGGGTATACTTTTGCAATCAAAATCAAATTTTGAGTCATATTTGATAAATCCCCCTTTGAAAAATGTATTTTGTGGGTTTGATCAAAATCATTTGTTGCAATGGCTTGGGTTGTAGTGGATTTCATTTTCACTTTTTGACATTTAAGAGGTGTGTAAAACAATGAAAAATTGTAACATAAAATAAGTGACTGTTATATTAGTTAATCAAGAGCTCCACAAAGTGGCCAAGTGGGTATACTGATCAAATTGTTAAAGTATACTAATTTTTATTGTTGCTATTTTTTTTCTTGAAATGGTTAATCTCAAAAATTTTCATTTATATAATTGAAATAATATAAAATTTGTGTATAAATTTGTATGTCTTATTTACAATTTAGTTTAACAATATTTTGTAAATGTGTTTATCTTTAAAGATTTATTTTATTGGTTTATTTTACCATGAATTTTAACAATTTAAGAATATTTTACGATTTTCCAGCTCAAATTATTTTTAATAGTAAATATAGTATATCATGTTTATTTGGCCCTCTTTGTTTTTATTAATTAAATTTGTGGTGTATATGTATATATAATATATTTAATATTTTGTATTTTGTAGATACAATAGATATTTTGGAAATGAATGATTAATACTCTTAACTATTATATTTGTTTCTGAAATTATTTATTTAAATTTGTAACAGCCGTAAAATACATCCAGTGAATGAGTAATAGTGGTGTTCAAAAAGAAAGAATGAGTAATAGTTTTATAACTTTTGCTTATGGCTTTTTATTATTTGGTTACCAAAACATGTCCTCTTTAATAAGAATTCAGCTGAAACATAGGTTTTTTTGTTGGTATATGTGAATTTCCATGAAACTTATCAACATTTATATATATATATATATTTCTTAAAAAAATAGTTTAGTTTAGTATTATGTAGTAAATATAATCTAATAAGATTTTCTATGTAGTAAAATTTTTCAAAATAATGAAATTACCTAACTAATGATTGGAATGAGGATTAAAATTTCATCTCAGTTAATCATATATACAAAAAGATGATTATCAGTTTATCAAAGTCTGGCCGTCTAGGATTTGTTGATGTCAACCACGATGGTTCTTAGGGAAACGAAACATGACTAAGATCACACTCTAATGTGACGCTTACGTTCTTTCCATCGTCTTAACATGAAGACCCAAGAGTAAAAATGTAACTTTGCAGTGGATCGTAAAGCACTAAAGCTTATGACTTCTTCAACACTTTGTCTGATTATCGTTTGCGCTTACTCAAGGACAAACACACAAACTAATCCACGTTGGGTTTATTCATCGTTATTCAACCATAAATAATGCATACAAACATATTCACCATAACCTTGTATTTTTTTTTTTTTTGACAAAGGGCTTCATAACCTTGTATTTTGATATGTCGTTATTTTTTTATTCTAAGGTGTTCAATAAAAAAGAAGGAAAATCATCATCAGGAAGCCATAACCTGAGGTAAAACCACATGGGGTCAGCATCGACAACGTAACATGTTCCTGTGCCATCCATGCTGCACATGCGTCCATTGATTTATCAAGATTATAGCGCGTCCAAAGCTTGCTTCTCTGTGGCAGAGTACTTAAGATGAGGCTCAGTCATCGATCGACTATTGATTTCACTCATTTTCATCCATAGTTTATATGTGTTTTTACTAATAATTATTATATTATAGAGTCTATTTATTATATTTATAAGATCATGAGTGTTTTGGAGATAAGTGATGATTTTGGAGCATTTTGGAGATATTTGGAACAAGCACCCGAAATGACCATCGAGCTCGACCATCGGTCGATATTGGAGATGAATAATCGATCGATACTCACATCTGTGTATCGATCGACAGCGAACCGCACAAAAAGCCCGTTTGGTCACAGCCGACTTGAAACCCAAGTCTTCACCATTTTACAAGATTACCCCTGACGAGTTTTGCCCTAATTATATAAGCTTTGCCGCCATGTTAGAGGCAAATTGTGCTTTTCTTGTTTTATTATTTTCAACAGCCAACTTGAAGCCCAAGATTTCACTATTTTACAAGATTGCTCCTGACGGAGTTTTGCCCTAATTATATAAGCTTTGCCGCCATGTTAGAGGCAAATTGTGCTTTTCTTGTGTTTCATTGTTTTATTGATAGATGGGAGAGAAGATCATAAGTTATAATTTGTGATTGGAACTCCATTGATATCTATATTATTATTCTATGAAGTATTCTAATGAAGTTTTCATACTTAATTGCTGTTATGAATTGCTTAGCCATGTCTGAGTAGTTCCATTGTTAGATTTTAGGGTTTAAATATGTTAGGAGGGATTAGCCCGAATTATAGATTGCTGAGTTGTGATAATTGATACCACTCAAATTACCCTAAGGAGAGAATTACTATCTCAAATAAGAGGTTCAGTTGCAGTACTTAGGGATCGAATCCACAAGGAGCTAGAGAACCTATTAAATCTAGTCAAATTATTAATTCTAAGTGTTTGTTGTTTTATGGTTTAAAAGTAAATAGCAATCCTAATTGAGCAAGTCTATTGCTCGACTAACAAGATGATTGGGGGTGTAACTTATTGGAAGATGTTAGATGCAGAGTTTCTATTCAGGTGTTGGAGATTATAATCCTATAGATGCCTAACAGTTGCATGCATGATATCGATGGCAATGTTTCACTGGTTAACTAACTAGATCTTGGATCTCAACTGTCGTCTTTTGATCACAAGAAAGTGTCGATTGATGATCTTATAGGGATATCGATCGACACACCTTTCGCAATATCGATCGATTGTCAGAAGATAATATCGATCGATGCTTCTAGCTAAGCCCTAGGCGAAGGTTGATAATGCTCACTAGTCTCCTAGATCAGCGGATAGCATCTCTCTAGCAGACACATGCAAATTCCTAGGTTCATGTTCTAGTTAGCAAGGCTAAAACAAGCATTAATGAACAATCAATCAATGAATATCACAACTTAGCAAATCTATAGTTGGGGCTAATCCCTCTAACCTATTTGAACCATGAATCTAACAAGTGAACTACTCAGACATACCTAAGCAATTCATGATACAAAATATAGATAAAAACTGCATAGAATAGAATAGATGAATCAATGGAGTTCCAATCACAAATCTCTCTATGATTTTCTCTCCTAAAAATCTCTTCTGAAAATAAAATAAAATGGTGGCCAAAAGCTCTCTTGCCTCCTAACACTTAGGCAAGTATATAACTATTAGGTTAAAAACTCGTCAGGGGTAATCTTGTAATTTGGTGAAGCCTTGGGTTTAAAGTCGGCTGGAACCAAGTCGGGCATCTCGCGTCTCGACGTCGATCGATGGTACAAGATGTACATCGATCGATCATAATCTTCAATCGTCGAGGCTTCTCTTCTGTATCGATCGACGACACTGTATGTGCATCAAACGATTGCTTCTTCGTATCGACCTCTAATGGTCGACTCGGATGAAATCTCTTTTAAACTCCTAAATGCTCCATAATCATCACTTTACTCCAAGATACTCCTGAACCCGAAAACATACTTAATAGGATAGAATATATAATATATATAGATAGTAAAACACTTATATACCATGGATGAAAATGGGTCAAATCCATGGTATATCAACTCCCCCAGACTTACCCTTTTGCTTGTCCTCAGGCAAAACAAACAGGCAGTCTCTCTGAAAGAGGTTTGAAAACAACAGGG
>NC_027751.1:17850198-17850503 GCF_000695525.1 Brassica oleracea var. oleracea | reverse complement strand
ACTAACCTCATTTCTTAGCATAAATATAAAAGTGAATGCTTTACCTTGGGAGTATCGACCACAGGATGCAAGGATTTTCAGACAAGTGTCTGGAACTGCAGGTAAAAGTTAGTTCCTAATTTCTCTCTCTCTAATTTCTCTCTTGAGTCAAAGTCTGCTTATATTGCAATATCAGTGACCAAGATTGAACAGACTTCCATGAATCAAGACTTAATGGTGGTTGCCACCAAGCCCTGTTCACTTCTTTTTGACCTATATCCAAGAATTCTTTGTGAAGCGAGCCTTGAAGATTGCCGCCTCCAAGT
>NC_027751.1:17849260-17850183 GCF_000695525.1 Brassica oleracea var. oleracea | reverse complement strand
CCGTTCGAATTCTTTTATTGGAATCTTTATGAATCAAGCCTTAATGGTTTTAGCCACCAAGTCCTGTTCAGATTCCTCCTAACTAAATCCTAAGTCCTAATTAAGTAATAAATTTCGGATTTTTTTTTTTTAACTAACTAACTAACTACTCTAGGGTCGAAATACAGAGAGGAAATGTGATAAATGAATCTACACAAGGCGTTACCTTCCAGACTTGTTTGAAGAATCCGATCTCATGTATACCAAGCCCCAAGACAAGCGATTATGTCAGGTTTGGTATTGGAGGTCAGCTTTGGTTCCTTCAAACAATCAAGGCAAGTGTTTATAGTTGACAGGTTGATCTACTTTAGCATCTTTAGTACTATCGGCAATCAGTAAATCTAGAATGATGCTAAAGAGTGGTTAGACATTCAAGTATAAATCAATAATAAGATCATAGTCCCTTTCACATAGCTAAGCATAATTTATTAAAAATATTTTTATAAGAATCAGAATAAATTATATCAGTAAACCTCCCCCCAGACTTAAATTATACTGTACCAGTGTAACACAGTCGAATTTATGGTGGAAACTAAATCATAAGTACTCAATGTAACAAGTTAGGAAGATAAACCTGACCGGAGTGGGAATCGATCGATGTGCATCGGTATGCATCGATCGTCGTATGTGATTGTAGGTCGATCGATGTCGACGTCTCATCCACGGTCGATATGGTGATCATCCTACTTGGGTCTTGCAATAAATCTGAAAGAATGAAAACGAAAGTAAATACTAGTAACTAAGAAAACCAATTAAAATTACCTAATAGTGGGTTGCTGATATATGGTGTTTTTGACATCTTTTATATATGTTTTCTTAATTGCTTTCAAGTCTTTATCGAGTCTTTCTAGTCCTTTTTGAGTCATTACAGGTCTGGATTAGGA
>NC_027751.1:17844385-17847795 GCF_000695525.1 Brassica oleracea var. oleracea | reverse complement strand
CGATCGATGCATAAGATCATTTTGCTGGATGAGGGTGGGTATCGACCGATGCTGAGTAGACTCTGTCGATCGATGGTGGAGACGTGTTATTGAAGGAATGACTTGAATATCTTTCATCCTGCATAGCAATCTCTATAGCTCTTTCCTTCCAGTAATCCTCATCATACTCATCAGTAGGATCCTCATTGGATGAAGGAATTACAGTCTCTACTGCAAAAATTTCATGGAATCCACTGCCTGCCCAACTGCCTATTGAATGGTCATCACATCCTCTTTTGTTGGGTTGTTGAAAGGCAAAGTCTGTATAACACTGATCTGGTAATGTGAAGTGGTCTACCAGTTGATTCCCGTCGAGCGATGTGGGATACTGTTCATCGATCGTCAGTGACTCATTGGAATCGATCGATGACGCAGTGTGAGTGTCGATCGATTGTGAGTACTCTGTTTCGTACTCTGCTCCACAATGGCATGCTGCAATGTAGCCAAGATCATTTCCAAGCTCCACGAGGTTGACATGTTGTCTCACAACTCGAACTAGGTCATAGTGGACGTCTGGATTTATCAGTGTCAGACACAATCTGTTGGTGTTCATGTCACATACAACTCCTACTGTAGCCAGGAAAGCTCTTCCAAGCAGAAGTAAAGAGTTCCAGTTAAGCTTGATGTCTAGGACATGAAAATCTACTGGGACAAGGGCATTACCAATCTGTACCTCAAGGTCTCTTATGATGCCTCCTGAGCTTCTTTCTGAAAGGTCCACGAAGGTGAAAGATTCTGATGAAGGCTCTATTTTCAGACCTAGCTGGTCTGCCATAACCTTGGGTAGTATGGTGACTGATGCTCATGTGCCACAAAGTGCATGGGGAAATTCAATACCCTTCATCACACATGGATCCTTAGTTTCATCCTTTCCCTGACATGATGAAACATTCTCCTAATGTCCTCCTCAGTCTCCTTAGTCTCTCTGAAGAACATCCACAACCGGTGTGTGTAATAAACTTCATCAAAAGGTTTCTCCACTGGGATTCTGAGGACTCTCTTAGTGAAACCATCCATCTCCTTCTCATTAGCTTCCCTCTTAAGGTTCTTAGGAATCTTCTCATTTCTTTTCCTTAACCTTCTTCCTTCAGTTGCCTCATCAACTTTCATAGGCTCTGGTGTAGTGTCTGAAGGGTTGGTTGTAGGTTCTGATGGGTTTGCTAAAGATTTAGGTGGTGGTCTGAGTGCGTTGATTCAGTCACTATCAATAGATGGTAATCGCACTCGGTAGGTGAGATGTGCACGTCGATCGATGGGAGGTGAGGGGTGTCGATCGATATCAGTCTCTCTCTGTCGGTCGACTGCTGGCTCATGTCGTCGATCGATTTTGACGTAGAAAGGGGAGGGTGGGGGAGTATGTTTTTCTGTGAATTCCTCATGAGTCATGATCCGAACTGCACTACACTCCGGAGTCGATTTAGCAGATGCCGTCGATCGATGGTTAGAGTAATCTGTCGATCGATCTACGTCATGGTCTGTCGAGCGATGTGCAACCATTGACATTGGTCGACACCATTGTGATCCGCCGAAACTCATGGAGCTTTCAACTTCGAAGTCTCCTTCTCCAAGCTTCTCATGCTTCACCACTTGCCAGAAATCATCATCTATGATGTTTACGTGGTGTTTTGCTTTCTCAACTCCTGCCTCTCTAGCCAAGGCTTCTTGCTTCTTTACAGTGTCTCCAGTCTGAACCACTTGCATTTCAAGCTTCCTCACCTGAGTCCCTAAGGTCTCAATTCTCGTGTTCAGACTGTTGTAGGCGGAATCTATCTTTCCATTGAAGTCCACAGTGAGTTGTTGCTGTCCTTCCAGAACTCTGTCAAGCATTGCTTCAATCTTGCTTTCTTGAGTCTGTGGTGGTGGATTCTGGTAAAATGAGTTTCCATAGCCTCTGCTGTTGTTGCTGAAAGGTTTCTGGAACTGTGAACTCTGGTTACTCCTCTGACCATTGCCATAGAAGTTTCTATTTCCACCCTGGTTTCCAGACCTCTGAAATCCAGTACCTCCAATGTAGTTCACATCTTCTTCTCCTTCCATGTCTACAACTACTTTTCCTTCAGCTGAGTAGACCTGCTTCCTAAGAAGCTCATGAACCACATCTAACTTTGCTCTAACTTCGTCCATCTGCTCCTTCCGTAGGGATGCAACAGACTTCTTCCTCTCAAAGTCAGTGTTCTTGGTGCTGCTGCTGTTTGTTAGATTTCCTATCAGTCTTAAAGCTTCCACCGGATTCCTGGTATTGAAGTTTCCCTCGCTAGCTATATCAAGAGCCATCTGATACCTCAAGGCGATACCTCTGAAGAAAGTGCTCAGCAGTTGCACTTCGTTGAATCCATGGTGTGGACAGTCTCGCTGGAAGAACTTGAATCTGATCCACACATCTTTGAAAGACTCTTCAGTTTCCTGCGCAAATGTAGCAATTTTCCTCCTCAAGTCTTCAGCGCGTGCCTCATCGAAGAAGTATCACAGGAAAGCATTCTTGATGTCGGCCCAGGATGTTAGAGATCCTATGGGTAGCTGCTTAAGCCAGTGCATCGCTTTTCCAGTTAGAGAATACTTGAAGAGCTTGCACAATAGGTAGTCCTCGGGAACTCCATCCATACGAATAGCAGCGATAAGATCCTCGAACCTCTCTAGATGGTCCATAGGATGCTCGTGCGGTAACCTAGAGTAGGGTATCTGCGACACGAGTGTGCAGTACTGAGGCTTCAGCTTGAAATTCTGCTTCTGAATCTCTAGAAGTCGAATAGCTGATCTGTTGGCGTAGTACTCATCTGGACGATTGTAGTCAGCCAGTGCCTTTGGTCGAGCAACCTCTTCTATAGGTTGAGCAACTCCTGTAGCATCAGTATCAGGGATTACATTTCCCTGAGCGTCTAGTTTCTGACCTGTTGCATTACGCAGATGACCATCCTGGTCATACAGGTTTCCATTCTCGTCCGGTCTGAGAATAACAATCACAGCCATGTTTCACGACTAATGATCAATCGATGTATGCGGTGTAGTATCGATCGATGTCGAACGATGTAGATCGGTCGACGATGAAGGTCGGTCGACGCTTGGGTGTGAGAATCGGTCGATGTGAAAGCTGGTGCGTCGAGCGATGTGGAACGTTGGTCTTTGCGGATCGTTCGTTCCAAGTGTGCAGGATCTTCTGAGAATAGCAGGTGTTTGTCCTTGTTGCTTCTGGTACTGCTGGGCATGCACCTGAAAAGATAAGAAAAAATTTTTGTGTCAGAATGGGGGTAGAGAAAAGAATAAGAACTAATAACACTAAATCTAATGGTGATCAAAGCTCCCCGGCAACGGCGCCAAATTTGATACCACTTAAATTACCCTAAAGAGTGAATTACTCTCTCAAATAAGAGGTT
>NC_027751.1:17838450-17844033 GCF_000695525.1 Brassica oleracea var. oleracea | reverse complement strand
TAGGCGCAGGTTGATAATGCTCACTAGTCTCCTAGATCAGTGGTTAGTATCTCTCAAGCAGTCCTAGCATGACAGATTAGATTCAGGACATGATGGTCAAGGATGCTTGACTCATGCTAATTCCTAGGATCATGTTCTAGTTAGCAAGCTAAAACAAGCATTAATGAACAATCAATCAATGAATATCACAACTTAGCAAATCTATAGTTGGGGCTAATCCCTCTAACCTATTTGAACCCTGAATCTAAAAAGGGAACTACTCAGACATAGCTAAGCAATTCATGACACAAAATATAGATAAAAACTGCATAGAATAGAATAGATGAATCAATGGAGTTTCAATCAAAAATCTCTCTATGATTTTCTCTCCTAAAACTCTCTGCTGAAAATAAAATACAATGGTGGCCAAAAGCTCTCTTGCCTCTTAACACTTAGGCAAGTATATAACTATTAGGTTAAAAACTCGTCAGTGGTAATCTTGTAATTTGGTGAAGCCTTGGGTTTAAAGTCGGCTGGAACCAAGTCGGGCATCTCGCGTCTCGACATCGATAGATGGTACATGATGTACATCGATCGATCATAATCTTCAATCGCCGAGGCTTCTCTTCTGTATCGATCGACGACACTGGATGTGCATCGAACGATTGCTTCTTCTTCGTATCGACCTCTAATGGTCAGCTCGGATTAAATCTCTTTTAAGCTCCTAAAAGTTCCATAATCATCACTTTACTCCAAGATACTCCTGAACCCGAAAACATACCTAATAGGATAGAATATATAATATATAGATAGTAAAACACTTATATACCATAGATGAAAATGGGTCAAATCCATGGTATATCAATAATCATCATTAGGATTATTCATTAGTTCCTGTGTCTAGATTAGCTACCTAGAACTTGCCCTTGGATTGATTGATAAAAGCGAGAGCTTCATTCTCATCCCGAAAACATTCTAATTGAACTATGTTTCTTGCTATGAGCAAGGAGAGAGCTGATCTAGTGAGCTTTGTAAGCTATTATTCAACCCGCCCATAAAGCTTGACTAGAGCGCGTCGATCGATATCATACCTGAATAATCGATCGACGGAGCAAAAGGTGTATCGATCGATATCCCTATAGGATTATCGATCGACACTTTCTATTGATCAACATAACGAGAGTTGAGATCATTAGATCTAGTTAATAGACAAGTCGAAACATGCGAGAACTGATTGACTTGTTGATCAAGTAGTTGAGCTTTACATTATCATGCATGCAACTAATTAGGCATTTGTGGGATTATAATCTCAATTTTCCTGAATAAAAACCGTAAGTCTAAATATTTCATTTTTAAGCACCAAAACTTCAACCAATCATATTGAACAAACACTTGTTCAATATTAAACTGCAATTTACATTTAAATATCTAAAACCATCTTTCTTAACAAATCATATTAGATTTCTTAGGTTCCTTAACTCCCTGTGAATTTGATCCCTGAGTACTACAACTCGACCTCTTATTTGAGAGAGTATAAATCACTCCTTAGGGTAATTTGAGTGGTATCAAATTTGGTGCCTATTTATCTATTTTTTGTTAAGTTTCTGACAAAAATTTTTTTTTCTTGGATTTTCAGGCACATGCCCAGCAGTACCAGAGGCAACAAGGAAACTCAACTGCTATTCTCAGCAGATCCTGCAAGTTGGGAACGTTCGATCCGCAAGGAAGCGCACTCCTCATCGACCGACAACAACACTTGTGTGTCGCTTGATTCTGCTCGACCACCGTCGACCCAGACACTAGTCTCGTCGACCGATACTCGCTCACAACTGTCGACCGATACTCGCTCACAACTGTTGACCGACAACACTCACCTTCCGTCGACCGACATCTTTCATCCGACATCGATCGATACTCCATCCCAGACATCGATCGATACTGAACCGCGAGAGATGGTTGCGCCTTTGATACTTGTACGAGATAACAATGGAGACCTGTATGACCAGTAGGGTCATCTGCGTAATGCAGCAGGTCAGTGGATAGATGCTCAGGGGGCTGCAATCCCTGAGCCTGATGCTAATGCTACATGTACTGCTTTACCTGTAGATGAGGTTTCGCAACCCAAAACGTTGGCTGACTACAACCGTCCAAATCGATACTACACCAACAGATCAGCTATTTGTCCTCCCACTATCGAGAGGGATTTTGAGTTGAAAGCGCATTACTACACGCTTGTGGGACAGCTACCCTACCATGGATTATCCCACGAGCATCCTTTGGACCATCTGGAGAGGTTCGAGGATCTGATTTCTGCTATTAGAATCGAGGGAGTCACTGTTATTAAAACTGAGGACTACCTGTTATGCAAGCTCTTCAGGTACTCACTTGCTGGAAAAGCTCTGTGTTGGCTCAAGCAGTTACAACCAGGATCTCTTAAATCCTGGAGCGACATCAAGAATGCATTCTTATGCAATTTCTTTGATGAAGCGCGTGCTGAAGACTTGAGGAGCAAGATTGCTACATCCACTCAGGAGCCTGTAGAATCATTCAGGGGCTCTTGGATCAGATTCAAGTCTTATTAGAGAGACTGTCCACACCATGGATTCAATTAAGTACAATTGGAAACAGAAACTCCTATGGAAATAGGAGTAATTTCAACCAAAATTCGCAATACCAGAAACCCTACAACAACAACTACATCAACAACATGAATTATGGAAGTTCCTACTACCAGAAGCCACCGCCGCCTACTCAAGAGAGCAAGATTGAAGAGATGTTTGATAGAGTTCTTGAGGCACAACAGCAAATGATAGTGGACTTCAATGGGAAGATAGATTCTGTCTACACCAACCTGAACACAAAGTTTGAGACTTTGATCACCCATGTGAAGAAGCTGGAGATGCAAGTTGTGCAGACAGGAGATGCTCTTAAAAGGCAGGAATCCTCGACAAGAGGGGTAGGGGATGATGTGATGAAACACCACGTGAATGCCATCATTGAGGATGATTTTTGGCAAGTGTTGAAGGAGGAGAACCTGCAAGAAGGAGATTTCGAGGTAGAAAGTTTGATGAGTTTCGGCGGATCGCACTGGTGTCGATCGACATACACCAGTCCAAATCAATCGATAGGAACTCCAGAGCATCGATCGACAACGCCTACGGAGTCAACCGCGTCTTGCAATGCCATGAAGATTTTAACTCACGACGAGTTCGCAGCAAAACACCCACATCCGCCCAGCCCTGTTCAAGTACGAATCGATCGACATGCTAACAGCAACATCGATCGACACTCATAGGCCTCCATCGATTGACAACCTCCAGTGCCTATCGATCAACAAGCACCTATTACCTACCGAGCGCAGATGCCAAAGATAGATGTTGCACGACTTAATGCACTCAGGCCCAAACCCAAACCCTTAGAATACCCACCAGAGCCCGTCAGGACACCTTCAGAGGATGGAGAAGATCCTGTAAAAGAGGATAGGGTTCCTACTGGAAGAACCCTAAGGAGAAGAAATGAAAAAGTGGCGAAACATCTGAAGAGAGAGGCTAATGAAAAGGAAAAGGAAAAATTCCGAAAGAGAGTTTTCAGGATTCCTCTAAATAAGCCATTCGAAGAGGCTTATTATACCCACAGATTGTGGATGTTCTTCAGAGAAACTAGAGAGAAAGAAGAAGACATCAGGAGAATGTTCTGTGAAGCTAGAGAAAAGATGAGAATGAGGATTACATTGAAGAAGAAGAGTGATCCTGGGCAATTTGCAATACCATGCACAGTGAATGGTTTTGAGTTCCCACATGCCTTGTGCGACACAAGAGCATCAGTCAGCATCCTACCTAGGGTTATGGCAGACCATCTGGGTCTGCAGGTGGAGCCTTCGCAGGAATTGTTCACTTTTGTGTATTGTTCCCAGAGGAACTCAGGAGGAATTGTGAGAGACCTAGAGGTGCAGATTGGTAATGCTCTAGTTCCAGTTGATTTCCATGTATTGGACATCAAGTTAAACTGGAACTCTTCTCTACTACTTGGGAGAGCTTTCTTGTCAACAGTGGGAGTAGTGTGCAACTAGCAAACCAACCAGTTGTGTCTAACACTCATCGATCCTAATGCCCACTACGACCCTATCCCAGTCAAGCCGCCACAGACGATCTCCAGAAGAATCAATGATCCAGGAATCATTGCATCTTGCCACTGTGGAGCTGAGTACGAAACTGACTACTCTAGATCGATCGACGCTCATCCAGCAACATCGATCGACAGTGGCCATCCAAAATCGACCGACACTGCCTACTACAAATCGATCGACACTGAAGTTAACCGTGCACAAGAAGGAGACTACTCGATTGGCAGTTGGGCAGATGAACACCACCACGAAAGCTTTGCAGTAGAAACAACAACTTACGTGCAGTGGAAACAGCAACATACGAACCAGGAGCAGATAATTTACGAGACAGTTTCACAGAGGAGGAGCTGCTCAACATGCAAAAACGCGATGGAACAGAACAGGTTCAAGTAGAAGCTGCATGGGAAATAACACGAATAAGCCATCCGATCGACAGGGCAATCCGCCCATCGATCGACACTCATCACCAATAATCGATCGACAACAACAATACAACATCGATCGACAACCTTCCAATACCGAATACCACTGTAAGCAAAAAAGATAAATTCGATAACCAATCTCTAACTCCAGACGAATTTGGTATTTTCAGGGACCCTGATGGCTATGCAAAAGCAATAGACGGCCGCACACCACACGTATCTCGAGAAGATATCGCAGATATCCTTCAGACAGCCAATGGAGCAGACAATCTGTTCATTCATCAACAAAGCAATCCAGAACAGAAGGCTACAAAGGAGTTCTATGACACAGCTGGTGGCATAGACAACGACTTCATACAAAGATCTCGCCATACAACTCAAACATCGATCGACGTTGACATCCCAACATCGGTCGACAGACAGCCAAAATTCGGCAGAAGTGCTTATGATCTCTATGGTAACAGGAAATTCTACTGGGAAGAGAAAGATGAGTATGGAGTCTACAGAGATGATCGGAGACACGCCATAGATCTAGATGGACGCACCATTCCTGTTTACAAGAAGGATATCAGAAGACTCCTAGAAAGAGCTTCAAGAGATGAGCCAGCCTACATCTGTCTTCCTGAACATGCTAGCTCATTCACACAGACAAAGTTGGTACAAGAGATCTACACCAAGGACGAGATCAATGAGATGTTCTATGGAGTCTGTGGTGAACAAGAGAAGAACAAAGAAGCTTTCCAGATGAAGCTTGATGGTGTCTACTATCCATTGAATGATAGTATCAGTTGGCTAACTACTTGCATGGAGGAGATGAAGCAAGACATAGCCAGAATTCAGCACGCGAACGATGTTGCTCGACCTCCATCGATCGACAGAAGACGACCTCCTTCGATCGATAAACGCAACAACATATCGACCGACATTCACCATCGAACATCGGTCGACGACGCTACAAACCGAGGCCGGCTAGTACCAAAGATGACATCTGACATATCCAACACACATTACCATGGAGAGGAGATCTCAGCTGACACTTACGCCACACTTACCAGACAC
>NC_027751.1:17830501-17838374 GCF_000695525.1 Brassica oleracea var. oleracea | reverse complement strand
ATGAGAGACTTCACTGGTACATGGTTCAACAAGCGCAAATAGGAGATGGATACTTGTTTTCCAACAAGTCCCAGTTCTCAACACTACTAGCCAAATCACATCCAAAGTCAAGCTAAATGACTATAACAAAGCGCTGAGTGGGAGGCAACCCACTATTAGGTAATATTCATTAAGTTTTTATTAATATACTATTTATGTTGGTTTTTAATTATTGCAGGTCATAAAAATATATAAAAAAAAGAACCGAGTAGACGATTGCCATGAGTATCGACCGACGCGAAATTGTCGACATCAATCGACATGGCCTTACCTGCGTCGACCGACATCGACATCCTTACATCGGTCGACATTCATTCCGGTCTGGTATATCGTTCTTACTTGTTACATTGAGTCCTTATGATTTATTTCTGACCATAACTCCGACTGAGTATACACTAAGGACAGTGTAGTTTAAGTCTGGGGGGAAGTTTACTGATATTTATTTACTTATTAGTCTTATTAAAATATTTTCAAAATTAAGTCATTATTGAGTCAAGAAGGGGATTATGAACTTTTATATTTTGCTAGATATCTAACAACTCTTTAGCACAATTCTAGACTTATTGATTGCAGATAGTACTAAAGATACTAAAGTGGATCAACATGTCAACTATCCACTCTTGCTGAGATTGTTTTGAAGGAACCAAAGCTGACCTCCAACACTAAACTTGACACAACTGCTTGTCTTGGGGCGTGGTATGCATGGGATCGAATTCTTCAAACAAGTCTGGAAGGTACTGCCTTGTGTATATAGATTTATCACCCTTTCTCTCTCTATTTTCGAATTATAGAATAATAAAAAAAAAATTTATAATATATATATATAGAGATTTATTAGGAAGAAATTCGAACAGGACTTGGTGGCTACAACCATTAAGGCTTGCTTCATAAGAATTTCATAGGAAAATGATTAGAACAGGACTTGGTGGCTAAAACCATTAAGGCTTGCTTCACAAATAATCCCAGGATATAGGTCAAAAAGAAGTGAACATGACTTGGTGGCAACCGCCATTAAGGCTTGATTCATGGAAGCCTGTCCAATCTTAGTCAATGATCTTGCATATAAACAAACTTTGACCAACAGAGAAAATTAGTAGAGAGAGAGGATAGGAACTAATGTTTACCTGAAGGTCCAGGTACTTGTTTGAAAATCCTTGCATCTTGTGATCGATGCTCTCAAGGTAAAGCCTGCACTTTTATTTATGCTAAGAAATGAGGTTGGTAGAGGGGAATAAAAGACAAGATTTGCTAAGTTGTTGGCTAGACGAATTTGGTTGCTATGCTAGGATATGGTATAATGTGCTTTTGTGATTAGGACTTCTTAGATGTGGATTGCAATATGGTAGAGGTGATGATTCTAAGTTTTAAATCATGTGAGTTCCTGCTGTTTTAAACCTCTTTCAGAGAGACTGCCTGTTTGTTTTGACTCTGCATTGAATGATAGTATCAGTTGGTGATTGACTATGGATTTGACCCGTTTTCATCCATAGTCTATAGAGGTTTTTACTAATATTTATATTATTATAGAGTCTATTTATTATATTTATAAGATCAGTAATGTTTTGGAGATAGGTGATGATTTTGGAGCATTTTGGAGATATTTGGAGCAAGCACCCGATATGACCATCGTGCTCGACCATCGATCGATATTGGAGATGAATAATCGATCAATACTCACATCTGTGTATCGATCGACAGCGAAGCGCGCAGAAAGCCCGTTTGGTCACAACCGACTTGAAGCCCAAGTCTTTACAATTTTACAAGATTACCCCTGACGAGTTTTACCCTAATTATATAAGCTTTGCCGCCATGTTTGAGGCAATGTGTGCTTTCTTTGTGTTTCATTGTTTTATTGATAGATAGGAGAGAAGATCCAAAGTTATAATTTGTGGTTAGAACTCCATTGATATCTATTTCATATATATATGAAGTTTTTATACTTAACTATTGTAATGAATTGCTTAGCCATGTCTGAGTAGTTCTCTTGTTGAGTAGTTCCATTGTTAGATTTTAGGGTTTAAATAGGTTAGGAGGGAATAGCCTCAATTATAGATTGCTGAGTTGTGATAATCATCATTATGATTGTTCATTAATTCCTGTGTCTAGATTAGCTACCTAGAACTTGCCCTAGGATTGATTGATAAAAATGAGAGCTTCATTCTCATCTTGAAAACATTCTAATTGAACTATGGTTCTTGCTATGAGCAAGGCGAGAGCTGATCTAGTGAGCTTAGTAAGCTATTATTCAACCCGCACATAAAGCTTGACTAGAGCGCGATTGATATCATACTTGAATAATCGATCGACGGAGCAGAAGGTGTATCGATCAATATCCCTATATGATTATCGATCGACACTTTCTGTTGATCAACATAACGAGAGTTGAGATCATTAGATCTAGTTAATAGACAAGTTGAAACATGTGAGAACTGATTGACTTGTTGATCAGTAGTTGAGCTTTACATTATCATGCATGCAACTAATTAGGCATCTGTAGGATTATAATCTCAATTTTCCTGAATAAAAACCCTAAGTCTAACTATTTTCTTTTTAAGTACCAAAACCTCAACCAATCATATTGAACAAACACTTGTTCAATATTAAACTGCAATTTACATTTAAATCTCTAAAACTATGTTGCTTAACAAATCATATTAGATTTCTTAGGTTCCCTAGCTCCCTGTGAATTCGATCCCTAAGTACTACAACTCGACCTCTTATTTGAGAGAGTATAAATCACTCATTAGGGTAATTTGAGTGGTATCAGTCATTCTGCGGAAATCATAACACACATCTAAAATCTAATCAAAAAGGTTGTTTGCAATGATCATAAGTCATTTATTATATAGCATACTTAGTAGCCAATCCTTCAATGTTTCCTCCATCACCAATGGTGATATAGACATGAGAAGCTTGATCTTTTAGTGGACTGGAAATGCCATTAACCACGGTGTTTGCTATGTTTGATATGTGTACATGGTTTCACAGAAGCTCAAAAAGTTGTCATAATCTATGGTTTTAAAGGAAACATTTTAAGCTAAAGTTTTGTGTTCTTACTGACCTCTTGTATGTGTGCTCATATATGATTCTCATGGTTTCACCTTCCATTGAGGGTAATCATAGCTGTTCTACCATGGTGAATGATTGAGAACAATCAAACATGTAGTTTCCGTTATGTTAACCTTTGGGAACTCCTCTACCTGCAACCAAATTAGGATTAACATTAGAAGGCACATTAACCCGTGTTCAACCAGACATATAATTAGAGTAAAACATAAGAACCATTAACCTGGCCAATTGATTTCTCCCCATTAACCTCATGGGCCTGACCACGTCTCATAGATCCATCTCCTAAGGGAATATTAACAATCTAATGGTAAGCTAGACTCTGGTACATTATAAACATTTGAGTAAATCTTTAAAGTCAGTAAAGTATTCCTGAAAAAGATAATTTGATAGTCGACGTAAAGCTTTTCTCTTTATCAAAAGATGGGAAAATACGAAGGATGGCGGTTTCGAAGAAATGGGCATCGACAATCTCCGTCGTCGCTTCATCTCTGTTTGCATTCATCATCGTCTTCCAGATTCCTCTCTTCCGGTAAACACATTTCTTCACGACCGTTCCTCTCTTTTTCTCTTTCATTTAACGGACTCAGAAAATGGCTTTGCGGCATTAGGGTTTCTCTGTTGAACATTGTACTTTGCGGCATTGGAATCTTTGTTACAATCATCATATGCATATTTATATATATTTGATACAAAATATCTCTTGGGATAAAGTTAATCTTATCGGACAGACACGAGCAGAGGAGTTGAATAGGAGAATGTCTCTGAGAAGACCCCAATAGATCAAGAGCGTGCCAATGAAGGTTAGTCTTCTGGGTTTGATGATGCTGAGTAAAGCACCTAGCAGACATAAACAGCACCCAGCAAACACCTGCGCAAGAACAAGAAGCAGATTAGTTGGTATATGAACTAAATGAGATTGTGTTGGATGGAGACAGAAAGGTCTAAAGCAAACCTCTAGATGGCGGATATCATCGGTTGAAAGAGAGGAGGAGGGTCTACTGAGCTGGTCGAAATGGTAAAAGTGGAACAAGTTGTGGTAGCTTGGGAGTGGAGAGCCACGGAGAAGGGACATGGCAGTGGCACCAGGATAAAGGAGAGTCTTGACAAGTGGTGGAGGAACGAATTCGCTTCCAACCAACTGAGAGGATATAACCTCCAGTGGTGATTCGCAGGTCTTGTTCCTGCACGCTACTCTGCAAATCCGACCAACACAGATAGAGAGAGAAGATGGTCGCTCAGAAACACAAAGCGCAAATTCAAAATTAGAAAATGAAACAAAACAAAAAAAAAGACTCGGTGCATTGTAACAAGGTTTTGCTCTAATCCATTTCCCCCTATTATATATAAATTTAATTTCTGTCAAGCCTCGATTTCACCAAAGTACAATGTTCAACAGAGAAACCCTAATGCCGCAAAGCCATTTTCTGAGTCCGTTAAATGAAAGAGAAAAAGAGAGGAACGGTCGTGAAGAAATGTGTTTACCGGAAGAGAGGAATCTGGAAGACGATGATGAATGCAAACAGAGATGAAGCGACGACGGAGATTGTCGATGCCCATTTCTTCGAAACCGCCATCCTTCGTATTTTCCCACCCGATAAAATGCTATTTTGGTCATTTTAGTTTTTGAGTGCTATTTTTGTGATATAAACTTAGAAATGTGCTATTTTGGAGATTTGCCTATGTTTAATTTTACATTGACTTTTTCAATGATGACCAAGAGAACTCCTAACACCTGATGCAGTTTTGTAATCTACACAATTAAAAAAATTCTCAAATCTCTTTTATAAAGATAATACGGTAGCAATCCCGTAACATCAGGTACAGATAATGATTGATAGGTGATCAACGAAGAAGACCATCTACACCATCCATTAGTCAACCAACGCTTTAGAGAGACTGTGATTCATGATCGGTTTCTACAGATCAAAATCAAATCAACATACCCATTCTGATCTCTGGGTCTCCTTCACCCATGTTGATACCAGCCGCAACCATTGTTACTGTCACACATCGATATTATATCAAACTACTCCCCAATCCCTGTGAAAAAATGGAATCACAACGCCAATCGTGAACAAACGTATTGATATCTCAAATGAATCCAAATCAATTGAAAATTCATTGACCACAATGTTCAAGCCCATGAAAGTGAGGAAGAGAGCACAAATACTAAAATGAGATGGCAAGGAGGAACATGCATCACCTGCCCGAGAGAAGCAACCATGTCGGGAATATACAAATTTTTTGGTAATTTAATGGCGGACCTATTGGAATAGGTCCTCCAAAGGTTTAAGTAGTCTTGCAGAGGCAATTTTATTTCATGATCTCTTTTTGAGATCGAATTAATTTTAACAGGGATTGCAGTCCCCTGTTCATTCATGATTGAGTTAATTGCATTGCTTAGTTGACCTTTAGGTTCTCCTAGGACTACTCCCTCATTAGCATTATAGGTAAGAGAAAACTTACCTGCTTCCGGCGGGGTGTCGTCGATCGATGTATGATGTGCGACGTCGATCGATTTTGCCGTCGACTTGTCGCTCGATATTGTTGTCGTTTCGTCGATCGATATCTGGCCGAAATCCATATCTTCCATCTTTAAGTTCTTGTGTCAGTAGGAAAAGAGGGAAAACTTTTAGATGCTTCAATAGCAACTCTGTATTGTCGGATATCAAAGGTTTCAGCTGTCGATGGAGTCAGGAGTGTTGATATCACTCAAATTACCCTAAGGAGTGAATTACTCTCTCAAATAAGAGGTTCAGATGTAGTACTTAGGGATCGAATCCACGGAGACTCTAGGATTACACAATAGATTATTGGCTTGAAATTAATCTAGATTAATTGGTTTATAAGTTTTAAAGCAGTAAATGGATTTGTGAGCAAGTTTATTGCTCGATTGATTTGTTTTGAGGTTGTTAACAGTTGGGAGAATAGCTAGATTCAGGTATGACAAGTAAAACTTAAATTGGGTTTTTAGGGATTTATTGATATTAATTGTTCTTGAATTCAAACTAAGATATAATCAATCTGATTGTCTAATCTGGATCTCGGATTTCAACTCTCGTATGTTAATCACGAGAAAGTGTCGATCGATGATTCGTTACGAATATCGATCGATACACCTTTCAAAATATCGATCGACAGGGCTATCGCTGCGTCGATCGATGCTTCTTCCAGAAAGCTTTACGAACAGGTTTGATTTATATTCTCTAACTCACCAGATCAACTCTCGTCTGTATCTAGTTAGTTAGATCATACTAGTTTATTTTCAGGTATTGAGTCAAGCAATGGCTTGATCTCAATTAATCCTAAGATCTAAGTTTAAAGGGTAATCAATCCTAAACTTAGCTTTAAGCACAACTAGATGAAGAACTATATTTTTAAACACCCTAACAATTATTTGTGTCAGTAATACATTTATCAACCTATTGAGAAACCTAAATCTAACAGTAAGGACTACTCAGACATATTCATGAAACACATAGTTATGATGGTCTGAATAATACTTAATTAAAATAAACAATAAAAGTAAGCAACATAATAAGTGAAAGCAAGGGAGTTCAAGATCTTCTCTGTTTTGCAGTATTGATCTATCTCTCCAATCCTAAGCTCTCTCCTTTCAATGGTGGCCTCTTGCTTCCTCCAAATTAGGTCTAAAAGGTCTCTACGCAAGCCTGCCTCTAAAATGATACAAAATCCTAATAAATAGCCTAACAGGCGGCCAAAGACTTAAAATGTAATTATCGAATGGGAGAGATTCAAGAGCTACCAACTTGAATATCCCCACCATGGTTATTCAGAACCACAACTCATTAATACCTTTTACGAAGGTATTAACTTGCACTACCAAATCACGATTGACACAGCCAGTGAAGGGAGCTTCAGTACCAGGAACCCTGAAGAGGCAAAGCGTTTGATCAAGAATGTAGCTACAGGTAGATCCTACGAAATGATGGATGTAGAGCGATGAAGGAGAGTTGACTCAATGGATGGGCCACCTTTAGCCAAAATCAAAGAATCTCTAGATTCGCTTCATTCTGCTCTAGAGGGACAAAACCAATTTGGAATTTACCAAATTGACGATGATACCCTTTCTGAATTAGAACAACAAGTAGATTTCGTAGATATCCCAACCTTAAAAGATAGTTACCCTATCCCTAACCCCGATAGCTTTACCCAAAATTACGATGCTACTGTTGGATCACGCCGAGGCAGAGCGAAATTTAGATTAAACCAAGCTTTCACGGGAAATCGTAAAATGACCACTGATCTGAACAGAAAGATAGACATAATCTACAGTGAGCTAATGAGGAAGTTCGACACTTTAAGAGACTGGATGGTCAAGTCGTGGAAAATGTGACCACCATCAAAAGGGAGACATGACGTCTCCTTGGGCGGACTGACGCAAATCCGAAACGTCAAGTTAATGATGTGTTACTAGGAGCGGAAAATGCCTCATCCCAAGCACAATAGAGATCAACAACGCAGAAAAACGTGCTGAAACTGAGAAAACCGGCGAAAATGGGTCACGACCAAGAATCCTCGATAGCCCGAATCCCGAATCAGAAACACCTCGAGAGAAAGAGCGGTCCAATACCGAGGAAGCAGCCATCGACCTAGAGGAGGAAGAAGAGGAGTTGGAAGAAGATGTAGAAATCGATCGACAAGAAGGAACCAACGTCGATCGACCCACTACGGTAAATATCGATCGACAAACTGGGAACAATGTTTGTATAGGACTCTACCACCCTTTCCTCCTAAAAAAACA
>NC_027751.1:17820443-17830433 GCF_000695525.1 Brassica oleracea var. oleracea | reverse complement strand
TTGAGTGATGCCATAAAAGTTTCATCATCAATAAAGAAATATGTAAAGGACATGGTATCCAACAGCTTCCCAGCTGCTGAAGACAGCGTCATGATGGTTTCAGAGGAAGTAAGTGCAATAATCCAAGGCGAAACCCCGGTCAAGAGACCTGATCCGGGCGGTTTTGTTCTTGATTGCAATATACGAAATAAAAGTTTTCCTCAATCCCTCTGTGATTTAGGTTCCAGCGTAAACCTCATGCCACACTCTGTCGCGATATCCCTGGGATACGACGAGTTCAAACCTACCAAAATAACTTTTGTTCTTGCCGATAGATCCGTTAGAGTACCTGAGGGAGTACTTGACGACGTGCCAATAAAGATTAACAACTGTCACATACCTACGGATTTCGTTGTGCTGAAATATCATAATGAACCGAAAGATCCCCTCATTCTGGGTAGACCATTTCTAGCTACAGCTGGTGCGATAATCGATGTCAAGGAAGGTAGGATATGTCTAAACATTGGAAACATTCCGATGACCTTCGACATGGAAAAGCTGATAAGACGACCCTTAATCGATAAACAAACTTCCTACGTGGACGATATCTCTGAGTTGGCTGAAGAATCTTTCATAGACCTGTGCTCAGACGATCCCCTGGAAAAAGTACGCACGTCCAGTGAGGAAGAAACAATTAGTGTTGACAGCAGAGCTGAGGAATACACACGATTGATGGACGCAAGTATGGAAGTAGCGAATGTTGATGACATAAAGGATGACACGTCGGAAATAAACATCGATCGATATTTGGAAAAAGCTGTCGATCGACAACCATCTCCCTTTGAAGATTGGGACCCTGAAAAAGCACCAAAGATTGAGTTAAAGCAACTACCCGCTGGACTCAAATATGCTTTTTTCTATAAAAATCCCTACCCCGTAATCATGAACGCCAACCTGACTAATGGAGAATTTGCGTTCTTATTAAACAAACTGCAAAACTATAGGAAAGCCCTCGGATACTCTCTCGAGGATATTCCTGGTATTTCTCCAGACCTGTGCATGCACCGGATTCACCTAGAAGACGATTCAAAATCGTCAGTGGAGCACCAAAAGCGACTAAACCCAAACTTGAAAGAAGTTGTCAAAAAGGAAATAATCAAACTTCTAGATGCTGGGGTCATTTACCCGATTTTGGATAGCAACTGGGTTATCCCTATGCATGTCGTACCAAAAAAAGGCGGAATCACTGTGGTGAAGAATGATAAAAACGAGCTCATCCCTACGCGAACTGTCACCGGACATCGGATGTGCATCGACTATAGGAAGTTGAACGCTGCCACAAGGAAAGATCACTTCCCTTTACCCTTCACTGATCAAATGTTGGAAATATTGGTAAATCACCAATATTATTGTTATCTTGACGGTTATTCCGGATTTTTCCAAATCCCCCTATACATCCTGACGATCAAGAAAAGACCACTTTTACATGCCCTTACGGAACATTCGCATACCACAGGATGCCTTTCGGTCTTTGTAATGCTCCCGCCACTTTCCAACATTGCATGATGTCAATCTTCACAGATATGATAGAGGATTTCATGGAAGTTTTTATGGACGATTTCTATGTGTATGGATCCAGTTTCAAAAACTGTCTCGATAACCTATGTAAAGTCCTGGCAAGATGTGAAGAAAAGAACCTCGTTCTGAACTGGGAGAAATGCCACTTTATGGTTAACGATGGGATCGTCCTAGGACATAAAGTGTCCGCTGCTGGCATAGAAGTAGATCGGGCGAAGATTGAGGTAATGACCGGCTTGCCTGCACCTACGAACGTAAAAGACGTGAGAAGTTTTCTCGGGCACGCCAGATTTTACAGAAGGTTAATACAAGATTTTAGAAAAATCGCTAGACCTCTCACTTCCCTCCTCTGTAAAGAAGTTAAATTCGACTTCACACAAGAATGCGTAAAGTCTTTTGAGGAAATAAAGAAAGCCTTGATAACTGCCCCCATCGTACAAGCACCTGACTGGATACTTCCTTTCGAAATCATGTGTGATGCGAGCGATTTCGCTGTAGGAGCAGTTCTAGGCCAAAGGAAAGGCAAAAAGCTACACGCAGTTTACTACGCCAGTCGAACACTCGACGAGGCACAAAAGAATTACGCCACAACAGAAAAAGAACTGCTTGCTGTAGTTTATGCATTTGAAAAGTTCCGCCAATACCTGGTCGGCTCGCGAGTCATCGTCCATACTGACCACTGCGATTAATTATTTAATGCAAAAGAAAGATGCGAAACCACGACTCCTGCGATGGATCCTTCTACTTCAAGAATTCGACATAGAGATTAAAGATAAAAGAAGAGTAGAAAACGGAGTTGCAGATCATTTTTCCTGGATACGAATAGAAGATGACGTTCCTATCGATGACTTCTTACCAACAGAAAACGTTTACCAAACGGATTCATTCGTCGGAAATGTATGTCTCACTTCTGAAGAACTGTCGATCGACGACAATGATGCTATGTCGATCGACGACATAGATACTATGTCGATCGACACTCCAGATGATCTAAACAAAAAAATAAATCCCATAACCCTCACCTTCGATATAAAAGTAAACATCACATACAACGAGCTGCACCATGATCATGATTCACCCGTAGATGAAAGTCTGCATCGGGAAGTGCACGCAGTCGAAAAAGGTTCAAGGAGCAGACCTTGGTACCCTGATATAATGAACTATATAGCTGTTGAAATAGAAGCCGAAGAGCTGAGAGGGTATACAAGGAAGAAGTTTTTAAGAGAAGTTAGGAGATATCACTGGGACGAACCATATCTCTACAAGCACTTCTCTGACGGGATGTATAGGCGCTGTGTCGCCGAAACTGAAACCCCCGATATTTTATTCCAATGCCATGGATCTGACTATGCTGGACATTTTGCAACCTTTAAAACGGTATCAAAAATTCTTCAAGCAGGATTCTGGTGGCCGACTATGTCTCGCGATGCTCATTCGTTCATAACACAATGCGATAGATGTCAACGGAGAGGAAAAATCAGTAAAAGACATGAAATGGAACAGAAATCTATTCTAGAAGTAGAAGTATTTGACTGTTGGGGGATAGATTTCATGGGTCCTTTCCCCCCCTCCTACGAGAATAAATACATCCTGGTCGCTGTTGATTATGTGTCAAAATGGGTCGAAGCAGTAGCTTCCCCAACGAACGACACCTCTGTAGTTATTAAGGTTTTCAAAAGCATTATCTTCCCGAGATTTGGAATTCTCCGAATAGTCATAAGTGATGGTGGATCCCATTTTATTAACAAAATTTTTGAAGGACTACTCCGGAAGAACGGAGTGCATCATAGAGTTGCTACACCTTACCACCCGCAGACGAGCGGGCAAGTAGAAGTCTCAAATCGACAGATCAAAGAAATCGTAGAAAAGACTGTAGGAACATCTAGAAAAGATTGGTCTACAAAATTGGACAATGCACTCTGGGCTTACCGGACTACTTTCAAGACTCCCTTAGAAACCACCCCATTTCACCTGCTTTATGGAAGATCATGTCACTTACCGGTTGAGCTGGAACAAAAAGCAACATGGGCTATTAAATTATTAAATTTCGACATCAAACCAGCAGCCGAAAGGAGGCTCATACAACATAACGAGCTAGATGAAATAAGACATTTAGCCTACGAGAGTTCAAAGATATACAAAGAAAAAACGAAAGCATATCATGATAAAAAGATCATCTCCAGGCACTTCGAACCAAATGATCAAGTGCTACTGTATAACTCTCGACTAACACTATTTCACGGAAAACTCTGATCTCGTTGGTCAGGTCCTTTTACTGTTGTGAACGTTAATCCTTAAGGAGCTATTAAGCTTATATATAATAAAGGAGACGAATTCACGGTAAATGGCCAACGAATAAAACACTATTGGGCTAAACCACCAATTAGCGGGCCTATACACTTAGACCCCCCCCCCTCCCGATAATTAAATCAAATATCGAGTCAAGCTAAAGCTAAAGACTTAAAATAAGCGCTGAATGGGAGGCAACCCATTTCTAGTTTTTAGAATTTAGGATTTAGTTTAAATTTCAAAAAAAAAAAAACCCTTTGGAAAACAAAACGTCTGTCGATCGACGAAGACCCCTCTTCATCGATCGACATTAAATGAACAGACACGGGCTCATATTAAGTCGACACTTAAGTCGAGATTCACACAAACCCGAAAACCCTACGAAAACACTTTCATCTCTTTTCTCTCTCGTTTTTCGGCCAAATCCAACGATTCTTTCGCTTAATCCACTCGATTTTCAACCCTCTATCCGCTTAGATTGCTTAACTCACACATCATCATGGTATGAACATGAAATTTTCTAAATTTTCATTCTTGCTAGGGTTGAAATAGAGAATGAGTTAGAACCGGGATTCTCGGGCCTATATCGATCGATTTGTGCTAAAGGAGTGATATAATATGGATTACTGATCGATTAAATCACCATTCAAATTGAATTGCATCAATGGGTTTTTGCAGGTTCCCGCAAAGGGGAAATCGATCGATGATACACAACTTTTATCGATCGACTGTCACACCGAATATCGATCGACATAGACCCGTTACCGTCGATCGATATTGCACCAAACCATCGAACCGAACTGATTTCCTATTTTCGTTTATGGTTTTTGGATGCAGATGTATGAAAGGAGGAAGAAGCGGAGGTTCGACGTAGGCGGCAGTAGCACAGCTCCGCCACCACCACCGGTTCGCGACCAGGACCCTTGGCCACGCGAGCGTGAAGACGAACCCATACCGTTGTTTGACCACTTCGATGACACGCGCAAAGCAGCGAAGAGCTCGAAATGCAGAAACCGCACAATATCAGACTCGTGGGACGACTATGACATCATATTTTACTATGAGTGGCTGAATGTAATACCCCGTCTTTAAAAATAAAAAAACCATAATTTCGGTATTATGGGATCTCTCGGGGAAGCTGAAGGATCGGGAAATATTTATCCTCAAGGTTAAAGTTATTCTGGAGTTTATTAAAAATATTTAGCTCATCAGATTGGGAACGGAAAAATATTCGGGATTGATCACGGGCCAAAAATATGCCGGAAAGTTCGAAATCGCACAAATCGACCGAGAAGCTCGAGGTGTCTCAACGCAAGGGATAAGAACGTGGTGTCAATCACTTAGCAAGCTATCTGCCTATGAAGCACGTCGTGTCTCTGCAGGAAGGAGTGTTTCATGCAGCTTGACAAGTAGAAGTACGAGGTGTCGCAGTATCTGCGAACAACGCATGCGAGCTGACATCCAGTGGCCCGTGTGTCGCGATGCATGAACCCCAGAAATGCTGAGAGCCATGTGGATGTGGTGGTGTCTCCTGGCATGTAAAGGAGTCATGCAACAGGGCATGTGGACGCCCGTGTGTCGCCACGCATGCGACCAGAAGCATGCAGGACGACACACAGGTTCATTCGTATTGGCTGGCAACTTCTATATATACCCAGCTACCCTGGTTCATTTTCACTCATTCAGACACACCAAGGACACTCCAAAACGTGGGAGAGAGAGAGAGAGAGAAAGAAGTGAGGTGCTTTAGAAATATAGACATTTCTCGAAGATAGATAAACTGCCGGAAAGTTCCGAAAGACTGTCCAGAAGAGAAAGAAGGTTCTTTCCAAGTTCTGATCTGTCCAGACCAGTTCATTCAAGACATTGAGGTTGGGTTTTGGGGATTAACATCACGGTACCAAGAAAAAGTTTAGCCACATCGCTTAATCACTGTGAGTCACGGTTAATTGTTTGTTAACGAATTTTTAATGCAGGTTCCTGACATCGGAGACGGCTTCCGAGCTAGGATAGCCGGACCGGTCTAGGTGTCTGTTTGTGGATCCAAGGCTTGAGACGATGTCTGGGCTAAGTGGATAGCAAGACTAGTCCAAGCACCCGGGTTATTGTGATTGTGCGATTATTATATGTTATTATGGTATGTACCTCGTGTTGATACTGTTGTGTGAGAACCCCGTGGCGGTTCTAGTAGTAGTTTGCAGGTCATTGCTTCCTCAAATGGTACCACTAAGCCGGTCGTGGTCTGGAAAGTGGTGGGCTCGGTTTAACTTGGCTTGATCACCAAGGCCGAGTGTCACACGCGGATGTGACAGCACTCGGCCAGTCCGATAGAGGACCGGGGCACGGCGATTCTTGGGTAGTTGTATATGCTAGATAGGGAACCCTAGCTCACTGAGTGAAACTAGTTCACTCACTCCTCACATCCTTTTGCAGGTGACCAGTAGAAAGGACCATAGCGCTCGCGGAACCGTAGGAGCCGGTGTAGATTGGACATCTTTTGCTAAAGACTCGTTTTCAAGATATATGAATGTATGTTTTACTTTCGGCTGCGTCCATGGACCCTATGTATAATATTTTGGGTTTGTGAACTTCATGTTTTATATGTAGGAAATAAAGTATGTTTTATATTTGTGACGTGTTGAATCTGATATTAGGTTAGTCCAACCTAACACAACTCTATGACTCGGTACAGGTTGCAAAGCCTTAGGCCGAAGATTAGAGGAAACGAGTTTTTAATGGAAATTCTGGGTTACAGAATTATGTTGGTGACTTGGACAGTCTATTCTCAACTCGTCGTAACACTTCCGGACTTGGCAGCGGAAGGTCGTTCGAGCATGTTCTTGTTTGATTGTTGCCCGGCTGACTGACCGATGTCTAAAACGGTTCGCGGGTGTTACACTGAAGGTCTCCATCGGGCCGACGCGGTTCGTCGATCCAGACGTGATCCGATCGTTGGGCATCAAATCAGACTTCGAGGACTTGTTCGAAGAGCTGGGTATGGGGAACATGGCCACTAACCAACAGGTTCTCTACCTGGGGCTGGTCCGTCACTTCATGGCCATGGTGAATGTCTACTATGCCAAGGAGAGGGCAAAGAGAGCTAACGAGGGTGTCTTGACCTTCTTTATTTGCGGCATCCGCTACAGAGTCCCTCTCTCGACTCTCTGCACTATCTATGGGTTCCAGAACAAGCGTTAGCACGCCATCGTACCCGACTTCGCAGGGATATCGACATTTTGGGGGCACATAGCCACCGGCTTCTTCAACTCTGCCAAGACTCTTCAGACGGACATCCGTCACCCGACTCTGCGCTACTTCATGAAGGTCCTTGCCAACACTTTATTGTGCAAGATGGAACCTAGTAAGGTTCGGGTGCAGGAGCTCACATTGGTCTATTACGCGGTGAGGAGTTTGGTTCACATGGAGGACATCGAGGAGCCCGCAGACGACGTGTGGCCCAACATTGGAGTCGTATTTGCTGAGCCTCTGGTCAAGCTCTAGATAAAGCCGTTCCAGTGAAAGGGAAGGAAGAAGGAGACGGTCGGGAGCCTACTTACCCCGATTTTCCTACATTTCGGAGTCCCGTTAGACGATGCTGAGATCCGGATCGTCTACATGGATGCAGCGCACCTCACGAGCACCCAGTGGCTCAAGGAAGACCGCGACTGGTGCTTCAGGGATGAGGACGGCACACACTTGGTGAGGCTGCCACTTCGTACACTCACGGACTTCGACCATGGCCTTACCAGCATTAAGTTCGGCCCTGACCAACACCTCCTCCGAGCCCCAGCGACCATGCCGCGATGCTACACGGTCCAGCGACCTGGAGGACCTCAGCCGCATCAGCCCGAGGCCGCACTCCCGCCATTCCCACCCATGCCAGACATGTCTACACGCCCTGAGGGAGATTTCCAGCGCGTAGTAGTTGATGCTCTCACTGCCATATGGGCTAGAGTATCGAGATATCGCTGTTCGAGCAGGAGGAGTGTGCGAGCCAGCCCACCGTTAGCATCAGGACCATCACGCCACCGCAAAGGCACCTCCAGCGACGAAACCACTGATGAGGACTAGTCCTCATATCTCTATCCCTATCTACTTATGTTTTCTTTTACTTTCGTACTATTAGGATTTACGTTCGAACTTATTAATCTATGTTATGACTGGAGT
This sequence comes from Brassica oleracea var. oleracea, assembly GCF_000695525.1. NCBI lineage: Eukaryota > Viridiplantae > Streptophyta > Magnoliopsida > Brassicales > Brassicaceae > Brassica > Brassica oleracea. Next base: position 17,822,420 of record NC_027751.1, on the reverse strand, counting down.
TTATCTATTTTGCTAACCTTGTGTGTGTTTGGATTGTCTAACAGGGCTAACCTAGCTGACTGATACTGATTCTATGATGAGTTACACACCTCGATACGTTGCAGCTAGTGCAGAAATTTTCTATCTTTGCGCTATCGATCGACGAAGAGGTACTTACGTCGATCGACGGTGATACGCTTATGTCGATCGATGGTGAGATGTATGTGTCGATCGACATTCGAGACAGAGGGGTACGAACATTCTTTTATCTTGTCTAACATCTAACTTAGTACTCATTATTTATTCTCTAACCAACCAATCTTAGATTGAATATCACTGGGGACAGTGAAATTTAAATCTGGGGGAGGTATTTACTGATATTAGTTTGTTTTCTAAAAAAAAATAAAAAATAAAAATAAAAAATGTTTTATCGAGTCAAGAAGGGGATAATGAACTTATTAGATTTTTGCTTGTTATCTAACCACTCTTTAGCACCATTTCAGACTTACTAGTTGCAAATAGCACTAAAGATACTAAAGTGGATCAACCTGTCAACTATGTTACACTTGCTGAGAATGTTTGAAGGAACCAAAGCTGACCTCCAACCTAATTGAGCTCAACTTTGCTTGTCTTGGGGCTCGGTATACATGGGATTGGATTCTTCAAACAAGTCTGGAAGGTAAAGTCTTGTGTAGATATGTCACCCTCTCTCTCTCTATTTCGAAAAAAAAAAATTATAATAACAATAATAAAATATATATAATTATTGATTATAATTTAGGAAAGAATTCGAACATGACTTGGTGGCTACAACCATTAAGGCTTGATTCACAAAGAATCCTAGGATATAGGTCAAAAAGAAGTAAACAAGATTTGGTGGCTAAAACCATTAAAGCTTGATTCATGGAAGCCTGTCCAACCTTGGTCAATAATCTTGCAATAAAGCAGACTTTGACTAGGGAAGAAATTAGTAGAGAGAAAGGAAAGAAACTATTGTTTACCTGCAGGTCCAGATACTTGTTTGGAAATCTTTGCATTCTGTGATCGATACTCCCTAGGTAAAGCATGCACTTTTATTTATGTTAAGAAATGAGGTTGGTAGAGGGGATTGTCAGACAGGATTTGCTAAGTTTTTGACTAGGTGAATTAAGTTGCTAAGTTAGGATATGGTATAATGTGCTTTTGTGATTAGGACTTCTTAGATGTGGATTGCAATATTGTAGAGGTGATGATTCTAAGTTTAAAATTGTGTGAGTCCCTGCTGTCTTCATACCAGTTTCAGAGGGACTGCTAGTATGTTTTGCTTGAGGACAAGCAAAAGAGTAAGTCTGGGGGAGTTGATAGACAATGGATTTTACCCATTATTAGCCATGGTTTATAAGTATTTTAAGATATATTTACTACTATATAGAGTCTATTTAGAGTAATTACAGGTTCAGGTACTAACTGGAAGAAAATGATGTATTTGGAGCTATTTGGAGATCTTTTGAGCTTTGCTGGAAACATGAGATGGTCGACGGTCACCAAAAAATATCGACCGACGTTTACCAAAAAATATCGATCGATGTTGAGCTCTTCTCATCGATCAACGGTGAAGCCATGATATCTTGCATATTTCCATTATCTTATCCATTCGTCCATGTGCATTTTGATCATATATACTAGGATTTAGCCATGTTTAGGTTACATTTTGCATACATGAGTCTTTATCAGGTGTTGGAGTGCCACATGGAGTTCTTGGGGACATTTGGATGCATTTGGAGCTCAAAGGAGGTGAAATAGGTGATCATTGGACGAGCAGAGGATGGGAGCGAGGTTCCGCAGCGACGTCATGAGGTCGCTCCAAAGCACCTCTCAGAGCGACCTAGCTGGAGCGACCCCGTGAAGTCGCTCGCCATATTCATCCCGTTGGAAGCCCAGAGCGACTTGCCCAGAGCGACGCACCGAGGTCGCTCGCATCTCACACCCCTCTCGGAGCGACCTCCCAAAGCGACACCC
>NC_027751.1:17816893-17817818 GCF_000695525.1 Brassica oleracea var. oleracea | reverse complement strand
CTGATGAGCACCTTGAAGAGTTACCACCTGAGGACGACGAGGAGGGAGCATCTCCCTCTACTCATTCTCCATAGAAGGTAACCCACTACTTTCCCTTGTATATACCATTTCGTTTTTGCATATTAGTTTTCTCTTTTTGGGTATCTCTCTCCCTTTGACAACACAGAGACTGTGTCATTTAAGTTTGGGGGAGGCACCAAGTATTTGATCACGTTTGCTTTGATGATTTTGAGTCTCATGCATTGCATTATACATATATATTTGCATTAAAAAAAAAAAAATTTCATTTAGTTTGCATCTTTGGCATTTCTAGGAGAGTCTAGAGCATATAGGTTGCATTTACTTGCATTGGGAGCAAATTTTAAACGCCTTGTAAAGAACACTACGTTGCACCTGAGTAGCTTTTGCACCTCTCAAAAATACTTGTATGTTTCGAGCCTTGAAAACTCTTCTTGAAACTTGTTGATTGTAGAAACTCAGTCTTTGAAGCCAGCTACAACCTTATTTGAACTGAATGAACTTAATGCTTCTTGCTCATGGTCCCTTGTGTACTGAGTCATGGCTATACACACTTGAGTTGTCACATCCTTTATGCCAATCTTATTTTGACAAACTCTAGTGGTAGACCACTCCCAAAACGTTTCCCTCCTTTTAAGCTTTCATTGTTTGATGAGTGAAGCCTTCTTCGGAAAGTCTTACATGTGCATAATGTTGAGAGTATCGGGAACGACAATGCTTGATCTTCATTCTTGCTAGATTGGGCACTCTATTTTCTAGCTATAGGTGGGGGGGGGGTGAGAGTTGTGATTATGATTTGGGAATAATTAAAAAGGAAAAGAAATGACTCTTTGCGTTTAAGTGAATTGTCTTATTGGGATAAGTAGATACACCTCTAGCTCAAGTTATGAAAAGTCTTGGCCCCCAT
>NC_027751.1:17815774-17816529 GCF_000695525.1 Brassica oleracea var. oleracea | reverse complement strand
CATTTGGAGCTCAAAGGAGGTGAAATAGGTGATCATTGGACGAGCAGAGGATGGGAGCGAGGTTCCGCAGCGACGTCATGAGGTCGCTCCAAAGCACCTCTCAGAGCGACCTAGCTGGAGCGACCCCGTGAAGTCGCTCGCCATATTCATCCCGTTGGAAGCCCAGAGCGACTTGCCCAGAGCGACGCACCGAGGTCGCTCGCATCTCACACCCCTCTCGGAGCGACCTCCCAAAGCGACACCCCGAGGTCGCTCGCGTCTCTATGGTGAAACGACATGAAGCGAAGCACGGAGCAACCTCTCAGAGCGACCCACTGAGGTCGATCCCGAAGACCGGAGCGACTTGTCGGAGCGACATGCCGAGGTCGTTCCGCGTCTATTGTTGGGTCAATTTCTATTTTACTTAAGGGCCCTTTGGTCATTTCAGTATGGACGTTTTACATTTCTAAAACCTATGTTTTAAACATCTTGGGGAGCCACCAAGCGGATTATCTTTTGATCTATTGAGAAATACACAAAAACTCTCTTGAGAAGTTCATCTCTTGGATTTTGATTGTTATGTTCTTGTGTTCTTGTTGATTTCTTATCTATTTCTCTACATGATTAATCTGAAATCCAATATGGGTTTAAGAGGAATCATGGAGATTAGTGAGTAATCACCTTTTGAATTCATGGGTTAGGGAGATTAAGGGTGATTAGGTTAGTTCTAGGATGTTTTAGTGTAGATCATTCTTGTTCCTTGCTAGTAGAGTATT
>NC_027751.1:17814792-17815479 GCF_000695525.1 Brassica oleracea var. oleracea | reverse complement strand
ACCCATCTAAATCATTGGTTGCACTTAGATTAAGTGAGTACTTGCATTCTCATTGCTTTGATATCCCTCAGAACTGGTTCGACATTCACTATACTACAACATTTGTCTTAGGAGCCTTGAAAACTCCTAACATCAAGCCACCCGAGAGTTAATGACAAATTAGAAGATTTCAAGTTTTACAAAAGTTTCAATAATTACATTTTAAGTCCCTTGCCCCCTGTTAGGCTATTTATTTGGGTTTTGTATCATTCGAGAGGCAGACTTGCCTAGAGACCTTTTAAACCTAATTTGGAGGAAGCAAGAGACCACCATTGAAAGGAGAGAGCTTAGGATTGGAGAGATAGATCAATACTGCAAAACAGAGAAGATCTTGAACTCCCTTGCTTTCACTTATTTTGTTGCTTACTTTTATTGTTTATTTTATTTAAATATTATTCAGACCATCATAACTATGTGTTTCATGAATATGTCTGAGTAGTCCTTACTGTTAGATTTAGGTTTCTCAATAGGTTGATAAATGTATTACTGACACAAACAATTGTTAGGGTGTTTTAAAATATAGTTCTTCATCTAGTTGTGCTTAAAGCTAAGTTTTGGATTGATCACCCTTTAAACTTAGATCTTAGGATTAATTGAGATCAAGCCATTGCTTGACTCAATACCTGAAAATAAACTAGTATGATCTAA
>NC_027751.1:17760424-17814686 GCF_000695525.1 Brassica oleracea var. oleracea | reverse complement strand
CGATATTTTGAAAGGTGTATCGATCGATATTCGTAACGAATCATCAATCGATACTTTCTCGTGATTAACATACGAGAGTTGAAATCCGAGATCCAGATTAGATAATCAGATTGATTATATCTTAGTTTGAATTCAAGAACAAATAATATCAATAAACCCCTAAAAATCCAATTTAAGTTTTACTTGTCATACCTGAGAACATACCTGAATCTAGCTATTCTCCCAACTGTTAACAACCTCAAAACAAATCAATCGAGCAATAAACTTGCTCACAAATCCATTTACTGCTTTAAATCTTATAAACCAATTAATCTAGATTTATTTCAAGACAACAATCTATTGTGTAATCCTAGAGTCTCTTTGGATTCGATCCCTAAGTACTAAAGCCGAACCTCTTATTTGAGAGAGTAATTCACTCCTTAGAGTAATTTGAGTGATCAGAAGACCATCGGCCGGACTTCATATCAGTAAAAAGGATTGATAGGTTACTTTAAATAAGTTTTCTTTGGTGTTATGACGAATGGAGAGGATGATGTTGAAGTGATTAAGACTGACCTTTTTATAGGTAGTAGATACACCGCGTAGCAGGGGGGAGAAGTAACATTGAATGTGAAATCATGATTGAAGTCGTTCGATGGAGTTAAGACGTTTGTTAGAGTTGATGAATCAATACCTCGTAACGTTTCGTAGAATTAGAACCAAAAAAGAAACGACACAGTCGAAGCTTTACACACGATTTGTCACACTCGACATCCCGAAACTCCATTGTTGATGAAGACGATGAACCCTAATCTTTGATATCGACTTTGACGAATAAGATATCAGTCTCTCTCCATCGGACTGGATTTCAGCATTAACAAAACTTAATAACGAAATAAAAGCCCAAAGTTTGAGCAAAAAAAATGAAATAAAAGCCCAATACATTTAACAGAAACCCATCTAAAATGAAACTAAACGCAAGAAATCTTGGCCAAGGAAACAACACGTGTCATCTCCTCCTTTCACTACGCAATGTCGTGGCATGCTGAGAAGAGAGAAAACCTTCTTTTATATAGATAGATAGATATACAACCTTTATATTTATTTCTAAAAAAAAAATGTATTAAAGTATTTCATATAATGATCAATAAATAATTGATAAAAATAAACAAATTGATGAAACGTTATATATTCTTTAAATTGTTCTGAAAAATTATAAACTGGTTATCTAATATCATATTTCTCAAACACAAGTATAATAAAAAAAAATTATTAAATCATATTTTACTTTATTATTCATACAAAATGTCTTCAAAATTCTAAACAATTTTTTAAAAAGAAATTCTAAACAGGTTATTAACCAATTAATAAGATTTAGTTATTTTATAGATATTCATATATGTACACAAAAAATTAAAATATTATGTTATGTTTATTTAAGTAACTCGAACGTTATATTTTTTGTAACCTATTTTCCAAAAAAAAAACAAATATTAAATTTTATAGATTTATTAATTATATTTAAAACTCTAAGAGTATTAATCAAACTAAATGAAGTTAAGAAAATAGTAGTCTAATTTTAACTTTATTGAAATAAAACCGAAAAATTGTTCAATTTGAAATAATAGATGTAAATCAACATATCCAAAAATGAATATTTAAATTATGAAAAATGTTATACTTTAAATAAAAAATTTGATTAAGATGAGAACATGAAGATAAATATAATACTTTAAATTTTTGGGTATAATTATAAAATCATCATAACTCGATGAAGCTTCAAAATATTTCTGATTTGATTTGTTTATGCAACCCTCAATCCCTTAACACTTCAACTTTTTATAACTGTATCCAAAATGCATATATCAAAAAATTTAAATATTACAAGTAAATAATTTAATTTTAACAAAACAATTGTTGTTTAAGTTGATAGAAATGATGGAGATCAATATACCATACATGAACCAATCCAAATTATTATATATGAAATCAAATATCTAATTAATATGAATATAGTGATACTTATTTAAAATTTTATTTATTATTCATAATATAAAAAAAATGACTTAAATAAACAAATGTAAAAATACTTATATCTGTTCACATATTATAATAATACTTAATATGGTTTTATTTATTTATCTTAAATCTAAACTATAAAATTATTTAAAATCATCAACAATGAAATAAATATTTTAATTTTTATATATATTACTTGAGAAACATTTTGAAGTTGTAACATTAATTACAATGCTTACGTCCCAAGTTAACACAATAACTCTTCTCACAACTCATATTAAGGCTTTGAATGGTAAAAACGGATTGAGCTGTGCGGGAGAAGCGGATTGGTTTTTGCGGTATGGTTTTTGCGGTATGGTTTAACTACTGTTTGTATAAGAAAAACGCATACTATGAAACGACTGTGGTTGGTTTAAAATAGCGGTATAAAACAAAATATGAATGGTGACATGTATATAGTATAAGTGAATGATAAAACTAAAAATCAATATAATTGTTTAAATATAATTTTGTTTAAATATATATATATATATATATATATATATATTCTGTTTTTAAAATATTTTATATATGTGAAATACTAAATTTAGTATGCTATTACTGATGTTTTACAGCCAAAATTTTTATCTTATTTTTAGAAGCTATTGTTGCATGAGTTATCTTTCAACAAAATTAACTTAATTTTTATTTTAAAATAAAAATGTAAACATCAATATCAAAATTTTACTATTGAATCGTTATTATACAATATGAATTGACAAATTTAAATTACACAAAATTAGTTTTTTAATAAAATAAAATATTAAATTATTCTTACACTAAACCACACATAGACGCAACTAACATGAAGCTTCTTGTTTTTACAAGTGATTTGTAAAATTTTCACATGTTTGATCCCGCACCTTGGTCCCGTACGTAAAAAAATATGTCTGTCTGAATGGTGACTTAAAAAAAGACCGCATGTTGAAACACCAAGTCTACATGAAGCATTCATAACCTAAGAGGCCGAATGGCAAGGTGCGGGAAAATTGCGATGCAGTCTTAGTAGTAACAAAAATATATAAATATATAGGTATACGTAGAGATTTTTGTTAATATTAACTGTGGTGCGGGTGCAGTGCGTACATTCAGACCCTAAAAGACTTTGTTTACTATAAATATTACACCAGAGAGCTTGACCTGCTCGCCCGAGCGGACATTTATTTTTATATTTTATAAGTACATATTATTTTCATAATTAATAATATATTTTTAACATTTACCATACAATTAGTTATGTATTATTATATTTTCAAAAATATAATGTGAATGTAATTAATTTACATTAATTAATGGTCATTTGTATCACATTTTTCTTATAATATACTTATGAGATACTTATTTTATGAGTTTTCAACTCGAGTTTTAGATTAGAGAATGAATTACATTTTAATATCATTTGTATAAGTAATTTATATATTAATAAATCTGGTACTTTCACGTGTAATTAAATTATAAATGATTGGCTATACATAATTAATTAATTATGTCAAAATATTATAGATGAGTGATAGAATTAGTTATTTTGGTTTATGATTTTAGAATGATAAATGAGTGAAAACATAATAAAAATTCTGGGCTTAAATAATTATGGAAAAACTACCGAAAATACCACATTTATAGTATCATTTTTCATTTTTACACTAACCACTTTTACCCTCACTTTTAATGAAGGGTAAAAGACATTTATACGTCTAGGGTTAACTAATCGAGAATTAGGTTTAGAGTTGAGGGGTGAGGTAGGATTTTTTTTGGAATGTGAAATTTAAGATTCTAATAAATATATAAATAAGTACTTAAAAATATAATTTTTTTAAAAAATTAGTTTCAAACATAGTTTTTTATTTTCAAAAAGAAATTTTGAAACAAAAATTCAAAAAAAAAATTATAAAAAGTTCGAATTTGAAAAAGTATAATTCGAAAACATAATTTTTTTATATTTTTTATTGATTTAAATAACTATTTATTATATATATAGAACAAGTGTATAAGAGTCTTTTGCCACTTAATGAAAAAAATATTTTTGAAAATGTCATTTTAGTGGTGGTAAAGATGAATAATGGTACCATAAAAGTGGTGCACATGAAATTCCCCCATAAATATGTAAAACGACTCAATAACTCATGTTTTAAATAGATTTATATAACTATCTATATTGGGAGATTTTTTAAATTTTATGATGAGGAATATTAGAATTCTTTTTCACGTTTAATATATTCTTTGCATATAAACAAAATTTGTTTTTTGTACACCGATTTTTGTTATGATTTCTATGTATTTTATTTCGAATCCCCTATATATTAATCCTGGAGCATTATAACATGTTTTCGTAGCCACGTGTCATCACGAGGATGATTCTTAGAATTCTTAGATAAATAAGTTGGTTCACATAAACATATAGTATGATTTTTATTAAACTAATTATCAAATTAATTAGTAGTGTACAAAATAATATTTTTTATTTCCTTAAATAAAAGCTACGGAGTTACCTAATATGATTAACATATATATATATATGATAATTAATGATTATGAATAATAACAATTTTTGTAAGCTCTCTCTCTTTTTGTTTAATTTTATATTATTAAAAAAAATTAAACAATCATATTAAGAATATAATAAAAAAATTTAGATTTTTTCTTATATGTTATATTTTGAATTTTTTAAAACGACTATAAATTACAAAAAATGGTAAATGTCCCACATTAAAAATTTTGTGATCAATCGTTTAATTGTTTTTGTTCCAGCAAGATACAAATGATCATATATCGTAGGAGTGGGCGTTCAGATACTCGTTCGGGTTTGTATCATGTATGTAGGATTTTCGGGTATTTCAGTACAAAGGTATAGAAACAATTCTGGTATTTCTACACTTCGGATCGGGTTCGGGTATTTTATGTTCGGGTTTGGATATTTTGGATCGGATTCAGATATTTAAATATTGAATAAAAAATAAATAAATTATTAATTGCTTATGTTTTTTTTGTATTTAAAATATACTTTTAACTTAACTGGTTTTCTAATTTTCTAGAGATTAAACTATTAATTGGTTTGGAGATAAAACTTTAAAAATAGAAAGAAACTAATTTTCTTGTTGTTTTGAAATTTTAGATGTTTTCTATTAATGCAATAAACAAGAGCATGATATGTATCTTAAGTGAGTAACAAAAGATTTTGTCTATAATATATGTATATTATCTAATTTTGAGCAATGTACAACATTAATATGAATATTTTGAATAAAATGAGGGAAGTAAACTAAAAATATAGGGTTAAGTATACTTATGTTTGGTTATCTTTGGATATCCATTCGGGTTCGGATACTACCTATTCGGATTTGGATATTACGAACTTGGGTTCAGATATCAATTCTCTCCGAATTCAATAAATGTTAGGGTATTTTACTACTTCGGTTCGGATTTCGGATCGGATTCAGATACGGGATTGGGTATCGGTTAAAATGCCAAGTCCTAATAAATTGTATGAATATGAAGTCTCATTAATAAATATATATATATATATATATATATTAATATCATTTGAAATAAATTATATACTATATAAAAATATAAAAATATGTTAATTTTAAAATTTGCAGTGAAAAATTATTGAGATTTTAATATTTTAATTTTAAAATTTGTATTGAAAAATTTTACATTAAAATTTTTGTGATTAACGGTTTAAATTTTGGTTACATCAAATATACAAATGTTAAAAAATCATATGAGTAGGAAGTGTGAATAATAAATAATTATATTAAAATATAATATGTATCTATGTCAATATTACTAAAGTTTAATTTATACCATATAAAGTAAATAAAATTTTTTTTTTGATTTATTTACCAAAAACGTGATTGTAAATTAACAAAAGGTATTGGGTTTGATTTATGTGCTTACTCTAATGTATATACTTGTATGCATACAATTTTTTTTAAATAGGTGGTTTCTAATATCTTATTTGATCCTGACAATCCCAGAAACACACTTCTTCAAATTAAAGTGCTTTTTAATATTGGAAACACTATATATATATACATATATATATATATATATATTTATTGTTTCATTCAGATTAAATAATTTAGTCTTGATTTTTATTCCTAAAAAGCTTTTAATAAAATATCATGACAAGATTCCAATCACATCCTTTTGATTTTGTTCGAAGAATGAGAGTTTTGATCATTCCTCTAATATTTTTTTCTCTCAAATACTCTATCAAGCTATTATAATTGTAAGATTGAGAGAGTTGAACTATTTATTATAAGTTTTTTGGTTTATCATTTAATAAATCAAACATTTCTTAGTTTATACATAGTTTACATATACTAGATTGGTAAAGTATTATATATATATATATATATATATATGTATGTATATATATTATTTGTATACTCTTAAGTAACTACACCTCAAAACCGTAGGCTAATAAAATAAGTAATTTGTTTTGTTGTTCTAGAATTAGATGATTTTTAGACTAAACTGATGAATATATACTAGACATGCATTTATATTTCAAGTATGTACTTATATTCTATAACATCTTGATATATTAAATTTGAACACTAACCTGTTAATAGAGTTTGCCGGTGATTTTCTTCAAAATTTTGATTCTTAAATATGTATCTAGAGTGGAACTAATTTTTGCAGATTTCCATCTTTTTAAATTGAAACTTATATAATTCACCAAATTCATAGAAAAAGTAAAAAAAAAAAAAAAAACTAAATTCATATCAATGAAACAGAGAGTAGAACAAAAGTAAAATTTTATAGAGGTATAAAATGAAATCACTTATGGAGAATCAATAGTAAACAAATCGAGAGCAGAAAACCTAATCCCCCTTCGTCATTATACAATTGATGTTGCGTATTTGGTTTTCGTGTTTGCATCAGCTGAAAAACTTAATTTCTTTTTCTGCATATGAAGTCTTAAAAGTAATTAAAATGAGATGTAATACGTTAACTCTTTAACTAAGATGATATATTTAAGAGACTAACATTTGTATTCGTCATTTTACAATCGATAAAGATTGTAGTGTTGCAAAATGTTAAAACCATTTAATGAACAAATATTATTATAATAACTCACTCCGCGCATGTGCGCGGGTTATCATCTAGTATACTTGATATATATTATTTAATTTAGTAAAAAGATGCCGAATTATTTTTTTGATTCGTTTTAGATCACTCAAATATTTTTATATAATATAATATTTAATATGTTAAATTTTGATAGATAGTTTAAGGAAATATTAATAAACAGTTTTAGGTAACCTTGATCTCCGCCATTGTAAGACACAACTTCGTCGACACGGTCCAGAAGTAGCTTGAATGATTTTTGTTACGATTTTGGCGTGTTTTCGTAATTTGTTTTTTGAATATACTTGATATACATTATTCAATTCAGAAAAAGTTGCCGAGTTATTTTTTAGATCCGTTTTTAAATATTTCTCTATAATGTTATATGCTTGCTTCAAATTATGAAGAAACAATTAATGCTAAAATCTAGGAAAAATTATAGTCTTAGTGGCAAAATCTGTAATTTTTAACTTGAATGAAGGGTTAATTTTATTTTGTGCTTCTCTTTTAATAGATTAGATAGATAGATGATTGTCATCGTATATAATATAGTGGACCGTTCATTAACCAAATGTTAACAATTTTTCTTTTTCTTTAAATAAAAATACAGAATTACCGAATACGATTTACAATAAATATGGCAATTAATAATACTAAATAATAAAAATTTTCTAATGGGTTGTACAGCCTATGTCAAATTTATTTGATTTTATATTATTTAAATAAGGACTCTATGATAGTTTTTAAGTTTATTTCACACTTTTTAGTGACAAAAACTTAAAAATTAGCTATTTGAAAGAATTTTAATAAAATAAATTAAAAATTACATTAATTATATAATAAAAATTAATTTTTTCGTATATGATTTATTTTAGTTTTCTCTAAAAAATATGATAAATTATTAAAACGGTCTAAAATCTTACATTGAAAATTTTGTATCTCGTGGTTAGAACTTCTTTTTATAAAAACGATACAAATGATGATCGGTTTATATTTGTGATAAATATACAATCTTGATCATAAATATATTATGATTATTCTCTCTAATTGAAATACTTTAAATAACAAAAACCTAATCCTCTTTGAGAGAGTTACATAGAAGGATACTTTATGACTTCTGTTTTCGCTGAGAGACACATTGTGAAAATGACACACATTCTCTTGCCAGCTGTTTTTTTTTAGACAAAATTGACCATGCTTTTGTGTAATAAGAAGGGTTCTTCTTTTAAAGAGGCAATGTGAAGTTAGAGATTTGTACCTAAGTTTGTTTCCTGTTGCAATAAATGATAAAAGTGTTAACTAAAAGGTAGGTATATGAGAGAAGATGAGTTGTTTGGGACGTTAGATCTGTTTATAGACATAAGATCTAATGGTTGGGGATATGCTAGCCTTTTACAATGGTGCTTGGTAGATGATGCAATTAAGAGGGATACGACGGTGGTGAAAGTAGGTGAAGACATTCTTTTTCGCTAGAGTTTGGGTTTGTGTTGAGAGCTACGGTGAAAGAGAAGGCGCGCGGAGTCAGCTATAACTCTCTCAAACATGTTGTGTCTCTGTAATGAATCTATTTCACGAAAGTAATGCAGCAATGGCGTGTGTCAATTTTTTTTTATGTTTTTGTAAATTCTATCTTTTAAAAAGGAATGATTTTAATTATTTCTTTTGTCAAATGCAGATGGAAGAGATGTGTTTGGTGATGGGTGGAGCATGGGTTTGTGGTTCCGATGGGAATAGGAGTTCGTGGTGGACAAGAAGAAGATGGTCGGATTGGGGTTCTCAGGTGTGTTGTGAATGGGACTCTCGTGGTTAGTGTGATTGTTGTGGTGGTCAGATATGTTGTGGATGAGACTCTCGTGGTTAGTGTGATTGTTGTGGTCAGGAGTGTTGTGGTCAAGGCTCTGGTGTTCAGTGGGTGTATGGATGCCGATGTTGGCGACAGTGCCAGTGTGATATTGTAGGCTTTGGTCTGGGTGGAGGCAGTGTTGTGCGCCATATTGGCTAATGATGGGGGAGTGGCTTCCAAGTGATTCTTGTTCCTCCGGCTAAAGTGGGACCTGAGAAAAAAATAAAAAGAATCGGTGAAGAAGTGTTTGCATTATGAAGCACCCAGTTGTGTAAGGGCGCAGTTTCCGTCGGCTGTTCGGCTGTATGGGTTTGAAGTTTTGTTAATTTAGTTTAACGGCTTGAACCTTTTCACTAATAAATCTTTCTTTTGGTTTCTAAACAAAAAGTATGTGAACAAAATGTAATTGTATCATACGAAAAGAAATACAAACATTTACAAAATGCAGAAACTATCATATAGCCAGAACATAGATGACGCATGCAGGATCTTCTTTGTTATCCATATCTCATCTGACCACCTCTTTTCTGACCACTGCACACTTGACCCCCTCCCCAAACTTTCATGTCCACAGCCACCACATCCAAACAACTGTCGTCCACACCGATCACATCCACACATCCTCTGTCCACAGAAGTCACATCCGCACCTCACATATCCCCGACATCGACATCTAAAGATTCCCAGTCCATAATATCCACACAAACAGATATGTTACATGCATTTATCCATGAAATCTTGAGCTCGGAAGTTGCCGGAATGTTTGAAAGATGATGGCGCCGTCTTCCTCTTCCACTTCACGAGAGCTCGCTATCACATCGTCCTCTCCTCACTGGAGCTCGCCACTGAAACTGCCGCGGCGTGAAACAAACAAGCGGAAAAGAACAGACGGCTGTAGAGAACACAGAGAGTTGTCAGATCGAGAAATAGAGATCGAAAATATCTTGAAAGGGAGAAAGGGGATTATGGTTCAATTTCAGATCGAGAAAATGTCGAAAGCGAGAAAGGGAATTATGGATTAAGGTTCAATTTCTCTAACCTCTCATGTGGGAGAAGATGTTGAAAGGGAGAAATGGGTTAGGTTTGATTTGTGAGACTTTTCTGGATTTATGGATTTAGAAGAGATAAGATTATTTATTTTAAAAAGGAAATAGCTTGTTTGTTTTTACAAAGCAAAAAAGCAAATTGGGTTTGGCTAGTTAGAAAAGCTAATGAAATACACTCTCTATTTAGTTGGAGGTTATCTTGGTAAAATTGCTAAGAGAAAGTGTCTTATAGGTTTAAAGTGTCTTTTAGATTGAGAACTAAAAATGTGTCTTCTAGAGTAAAATTGTCATCCCCTTTTATGTTTATCTCGACAATGTTAATATACTCGGTTTAATACTTTTTGACCTAAAATATTGAAATCAAGTCATTACATCATTTTAGTGGACCTTTAAAAATTGTTGCAACTCCATTAACAAACGGTTAAATGATTCAATACTATTAAGAAGAGAAATGCCTATGTACATTTTATTTAATTATAAATGGATCATGTAAATATTTTTAAATATCAAATTTCATCTTGTGCAAGGTACATATCAAATCCTAGTTATTTAATTATTTTTAAATATTTATATTCGTGCATGAGCACGAAAAAACCACCTAGTATGTATATACTTTCAAAGCATTCAAAAAGAATATTCATTTATTGAAATTATATCCAATGCTAACGATTTTCTTAACTAAAAAATATATCTTTTATAAATTAAAAGAGAAACGTTACAAACTTTGAGCTATGCCACATGTTATAACTAGAATAATTCATAGAATTCTTAGAAAGTAAGTTGGTCCATCTAAAAGTTACAAAATTACCTAATATGATTAAAAACATATATGAAAATTAATCATTTGGAATAATAATGATTTGATGAAAATATGTGTATTAACAAAATAAATTAAAAAATCACATTAACCATATAATAAAATTTTAGATTTTTCCGCATAAATGTTATATATTGAATTTTTAAAACGACTTTCAATTAATATAACTGTTAAAAATTTCACATTGAGGATTTTGTGATAAATAGTTTAAATTATTTTATAACAAAATACAAATTATCATAAAACCAAATGAGTATAAAGTCTCATTTATTAGATATTCAGATTAAAATTAATAATATATAAAAATAATTTAAAATTTTGAATGTTGAAATTTGCATTAAAAAAGTATTTAAATGTTGAATTTTTAATTAAACTATACACCATATAAAAATACATAAATATTTGAATGTTAAAATTTGCATTGAGAAGTATTGAGAATTTAATATATTAATTTCAAAATTTGCATTGAAATTTTAAAATGATTATAAATTTTTAAAACTATTAAATTCTCAGAGTGAAACAAATTTGTTATCAATTATTTTAAATTTTTTTGTTATATAAAATATGATTATAAAATAATATGAGTAGCAAGCTTCATTGTATAAGTAGTCATATTAAAAATATACTATGTTTCTATGTTTATAACTTTTAAGTTTAATTATATATCATTTAAAATAGATAAAAATGATTGTTTGAATTTAGTTACTATAAAATTATTGTAAATAAATAACAATGATTGTTTTAATTTTTATGGCCACATAAATTTATTTATATACGCAATAGCTATTGGCTTCTAAATTTTTAAGAAAGATTTACTATTTTACTATTTCATAATATATAAAACGCAAATCTATATTATTATTTGAGAAGTGAATTTGTTTATTTATCGCATTCTTCATGATTTTAGGCTAAGTCATTAGTTTTAGTAAATAATTTTAATTAAACAAATAAAAATATAATTCATTATTTAACTGATTATACAAATTAAGAATATAAAATTTATCTCAAAAATAAATAAATTGAAAACATATTTAAAAAAAAAAGACAATTTCATGTATTTTGTGTTTTTCTACATTTTTTTCTTATTCACTAATTTTTATAATTAGTAGTATATATATACATATAATAATAAGATTTATCATTATACTAAAATATTTAAAATAGGTTTATAAAAATAAAAAAAAAATATTTATATTTGTTTGTAAATGTAATATGTCAGAAAATATTTTTTTCTTAATGATTAAATTTAATTTAGTATTTTAAATAATAAAAGAGATATATAAGAAATAACAATAAATTTGATTTATATTTATTTGTTATTCATGATTTTTCTAAATATTTTTATTAGGGGATGAAATTCACTTTAAAAAATATTTTCAAAATATCTACCTCCAAAAGAGAACTAGATTTTGACATGCACGGGTATTTTGGATTATATTATAATACACAATCTTATTATATCGAAGAAGAGAATTTTTTTAAATTATATAATCTATGATTGGCTTATTTTGATTTTATATGTACACTCTTATATAACTTTCTCTTAGGCTTGAACATTTTATCCGGTCCAAAAAATCAAACCGAAACCGATCCAAAAATATATGTTTGGTTTGGGTCTAGGCCCAAAGAAAATTACATATTGGGTTTTTTTGTTGGACCTGCAGGTCTTTGTTTGAGTCCAGGTCCTACCCGAGACCCGATCAGAAATATTTTGTGTATATTAAGTATATTTGGGTATTTCGAATATGTTTATGGTATTACTGATATTTTTGTAAGTTTTAAGTTTGGGTTTGGGATTGTAGTTTGGGTTTCGGGTAACATTTCAAAAAACAAAATTTGATATTTTCGGTTCAATGGGTCAGATTTCGAGTAAAATTTTGGCCTTTTAGGTAATTGCATATTTTCGGATATTTTTTTGGTGTTTCAAGTATTTTTTGTGTTTTGAATATTTTCAGATTTTTGGATATTTTGGATCCTAAATACCCAAACAGATCAAGAGCCACTACGTCCAGATCAGGTACAACAACCTTTTTATATTAGTTTTTAACGTTATTATATAAAACCATGGTTGATGGAATATTTTTAGAGAAAATGTATCATAAAGAGTAATATTAGGATTTATTAAAAATATTATATAGTTGGAATAATTAATGGTAGGACCAAAAATAAATAAATAGTTATACAGGACTCCAACAACCTTTTTATATTAGATTTTAGAACGATTTTTAATAGTATAAATTAATTTGTTTTAAGTGAAAAGTATATAAAAATGTAATATTTAAACAAATAATTTTCAAAATCGTGAAGTAATCAATATTGTTATCATGAAATCGGGTTAGTTTTAACAGAAGCAATGAATTTCTATATAGTCATGACATTTTTATAAACGACGTTGATGTATCAGAATATTGGAAGTTTGATAAATATATGTTTAAGAGGACCCGAGCTATTGCAAATATTTGATATAATGGAAGAGGATGAAATAGATATAACTGACATGACTCCTATGTAGGCCTGAGACTTATTATCCGAGATCTGGATTCGATCCGAGATCCGCTCCGAAAATAGATATCCGGGGTGTCCGAATCCGAATCCGGATAGTAAAATGTTGGATCCGTGCAAACCGAATCCGGATCCGGATATCTTAATTTTTAGGTCTGGATATCCGGATCCGGATCCGTATTTTTAAAATACATTAAATTTTTTAATTTTATTAATATTTATATTTGATATATTAATATTTATACATGAATTAATCTTATTATTTTAGTTTTTACAATATTATAAACATATATAAATATATTTATAAATATTTAATTATGTATTATATAAAAAAAATTAGTATTTTTTGTTAAAAAATTATTTTTAATTATTTTGAAGGATCCGGATCCGGATATCCGCGGATAATAGAATATCGAGACGGATATCCAAAACCCGAATATCCGGAATATCCGGAAACCACGAATCCTAATCCGGATATTAAATCCACGGATCCGACGGATCCGGATCCGGATACCCTAAATTTCTCGGATATCCGGATCCGTCCCAGGGCTAGCGTATGTGTTAAAGTTTTTAATATCGTTTATATCAAGTATTGTACGAAGTTGGTTTAAACAAAACGTTGAATGAATTATTTGAAACATGTGATATGGTTTACACTATGAATTTCCAGAAGCTATATTCATCTCACGCATGGCTCACTACTCAAAATCAACAAACTATTTTTCAGAAACAATGGAGTGTCAGTACATTACTGATCAAAGGTGTTTCTCAATCATTTGGAGATACGAGTTGGCAGAAGAAAAGGATACAAAATTTGAGCTGAGAAAACTGTTGCAAGAAAGAAATGTCTTATGGACTCAAGTGCAGACACAGAGGGTACAAGGAAGACTTCTCTTTCCATTGTTTGAGAATATCGACATCTAAGAAGGTTTGAGTTTTGATAAAGGGAATCGTCTGTTCGTGACTCGCCAACTGTGGTACTCAGACTATATTTTTCTGTATGGCCTTGTTGGATCTACATCAAATTCTCCTTATGGAGGATTCGAGATTGAATCATCACAAAGATGCAACTAGTTTTTTCAGGGAATATGGAGATGGAAACATTATTTCAGAGAGGTATTCTCATACATGCACATTACTTACAAGCTCACCAATACATGAGAGCAAAGAAGCAGAACGAGTTCATAAGGAGATTGCATATGCAACTGCAGTACAAATGCAGATTTTGCCTTGTTGTTTGGTTCAAACGTGAGCTTGTCGAGTCCACTCATGGAACTTTCAGTCAATATGTTATCCTGATTGTTGCAATACACTGGAGTATGCATGTAAATTCGGCAAACAGAACTCCATGGATAGACAGACGGATTGTGCAGGCAGTTGTGTTTGGATGTTTGTGAAAGCTTTGGTATGTCAAATATACCATTCAGCTTGAGGGTACGCTGGTTCTTCGAAAGGGGATATTTCATATGGCTTTTCTGATAAGAGATAAACGTCACTTTCGTATTATAAATCCAACTAAGGAATCCAATGTTCACAAACACCAATTCCAACTCACAGTGATGATTTTCCAGCAAAGGAAATCAACAAATATGAGATAATCGCCACACAGAGAGAGATGAGAGAGATGAGAGAGAAGAGTGTTGTAACAAACTTTACAAATTTCAAATGAATGAAAATAATAATTGTCAAATGACTATATATTTGGTATCTTCTTTTATTTCTGGTGACGTATCTTATTCTTTATGCTGACGTGTCTTCTTTACTTCATTTACTATATCAAATCTTCCCGTTCCTGAAAACCTCGACCTCAAGGTTTAAAATCAGGGAACTTCTTCTCCAAATCACCCAAGAACTCCCATGTAGCCTCATCCTTCGGTTGGTTAAGCCATTTGATCAAGACCTTTGTCGCAGCCTTCCCTTGTCTTTTGACCATCTTCCTCCGAGAATGAGTTCATGTTCCTTGATCAACACATCTGAAACTACAGAAGGCAAAACTATAGTAGTCACCACATTACCCACAGCCTCTTTTAACTGTGAAACATGAAAACCATGGTGGATTTGAGAAACCAGCAGGTAACTCCAACTTATACGCAACACTTCCACATTTGTCCAAGATCTTGTAAAGACTAAAATACTTGGGAGCAAACTTCTGATTAGAGCGAACCACCACAGAACATTGACGATATGGCTGTAACTTTACATACACATAATCACCCAACTCAAAGCTACAGTCAGTTCTGTGTTAGTTTGCAAATTGCTTCATCCGATGCTGAGCTCGCGACAAATGAAACTTAAGGATCAGAAAAATATCTTCTCTGTCACACAACCACTGATCGACTACACGCCGCTACCTTCGATTCTCCAGATAAGTAAAGCAAATTCTGAGGTGGTGGTCATCTATAGACTGCTTCAAATGATGTAGTCTGAAAAGCAGTGTAAAAGTTGGTATTATACCAATATTCCGCAAGAGGTAGCCACTTACTCCACATCTTAGGCCTGTCACTACACATACACCTCAAGTAAGTTTCAACACACCTATTCACAACCTCCATTTGATCATCGCTTTGCGGGTGAGAAGCACTTGACATGTTCAGAGCCAATCCTTGCAAACTGAACAACTCTTTCCAGAAGTCACTCAAAAAGACAGCATCACGATCACTTACAATTGAGCGAAGAAAGCCATGAAGCTTAAAGACGTTGTCCAAGAAATCTGGAGCAACCGACGACGCAGAATAGGGATGAGAAAGAGCAACAAAATGAGAAGCCTTACTCAGATGACGACTAATATAGGCGATAGGATGACCTTCTTGCATCAAACCAGCCCTTATCCCTTGACCACAAGCATCAGTCTCAACAACAAAAGGTTTGTCAAATTGTGGTAATGCCAACACAGGTGCTTCACATAAGGCTTGCTTCAATGTACGAAAGGCTGTCTCAGCTTCTCCAGACCACTCAAAACAATTCTTCTTCATTAAAGCTGTTAGAGAACGAGCAATCGTACCAAAACTTCTCAAAAATATTATGTAGTAACCATCAAGCCCTATAAATTCTCTTAATGCCTTCAATTTTGATGGAATAGGCCATTCCACAATTGCTTTTATCTTGTGAGGATCCGTCGAAACACCCTCTTCTTGAATAAAATTCCCCAAATACTCAACCTTGTCTGTAGCAAAAGAACATTTACTACGCTTTGCAAATAACTGATTTCTTCTCATTAGCTCAAATACACTCTATAAATGATCTACGTGTGTCTCCAATGAAGAGCTATAGATCAAAATATCATCAAAAAATATTAGAACACACTTCCTCAACAACTCACTGAACACCGCATTCATCAAACTCTGTAATGTGGCCGGTGTATTCGTTAAACCAAACGGCATAACCAAATACTCGAAATGGCTACTGTGAGTTTTGAAAGCCGTCTTGTGAATGTCTGCTGGATCCATCCGCATCTGATAATAGTCTGCCCGAAGATCAATCTTAGAGAAGACTTTTGAACCCCCTAGCTTGTCCATAAGATCCTCTATTAACGGAATAGGGAATCGATCTTTAACAGTCATGCAAAATAGGGAATTGATCTTTAACAGTCATGCAGTTGAGACCCCTGTAATCCACACACAGATGCCAACTCCCATCTTTCATTTAACCAGCACCACCGGAGAAGCATAAGAACTAGAGTTGGACTGTATGGTTCATGCCTTCAACAATTCTCTCACCATCTTGTCAATCTCATTCTTCTGGTGCAATGCGTATCGTTTGACCTCTGGTTAACCGAATTAGAACTCTTCAAATGTGGAATTTTGTGGTTGTGATTCGCTCTAAACGGAGGTAATGACTTTGGTTCTTCAAAAATATCAGCATAAGTGTGTAAAAATTCACCAATAGGAGGATACTGACTCACATCTTCACTGCTCTCCAAAAAATTAATACTACCCTGAATCTCAATACCACTATGTTGTACCATGATCATAGAAACTTGTATGACATCATCATTCTCCCAGTTGAGCTTTTGTGCTCTCAACTCTCCTATAGAACCTTGAGTAAGACCATGGAGCAACACAAACTTATTACCCCTCCTGAACTTCATTGTCAACTGCTGGAAATCTCAAGTAATAGGCCCCCACTGCTCCAACCACTGCACGCCCAAAACCATATCACAACCTCCCAAAGGAATAACCATAAATTCTCCCGTGAAAGAGTTGTGTTGAAAACTTCACTGGAAGTTGTTGTTTTTCGCACTAAATCCCAATTTACTACCATCTGCCACCGCAACTTTTGTTGTACCAGTAGGTAGCTGATATCACTCAAATTATCCTAAGGAGTGATTTATACTCTCTCAAATAAGATGTCGAGTTGTAGTACTTAGGGATCGAAGCCACAGGGAGCTAAGGCACACAAAAGATCTAATAGTTATATGATTAAGCTAGGCTAATAGGTTTAAATCAGGAAATAAAGATAGCAAACAGTAAATAAAGCAGTAAACAAGTTGAACAAGACAATTGTTCAGCTTGGCAGAGAGTTGTTTGATGTAAGGATGGTTTGCAATATCTAGTGTTTCTATTCAGGAAATCAGGATTATAATGATATAGAGACTAAAGCATGATATTATAGAACTCAACGATTAGAATAACCTATCATCTCTCAATTTCTAGATCCAAGACCTTCAACTCTCGATGTCGAATCTTAGAAAGCGTCGATCGATGTCTCTATAGGAGCATCGAACTCCTTCTGCTTTGATATGCGTCCAGTGTCGATCGATGGTGAAGTGGTAATGTCGATCGATGTCGGTTTGTTGGTGTCGTTCGATGGTATCCGGTCGGTGTCGACTGATGCTGCTTCTGCTGGTCCCTTATCGACTTCATCTCTAAATCACAACCCTCTCTGAGAAGCTCATGCATGTAGAGGATCATCAAGTACCCCATTGTAAGGACTTAACTGCATACTTCTATCTGGTGGGATAGGAAACTCAACTTCAACCACAGCGCATGGAACCACAATCTTCACAGGATCATGTATTTTCTTCACTCTTTTGTGAAGCCCAACAGCTTCTTCTACGCATATAAGTGGTCCTAGATATTTGGAGTCAGCATTGTGTGAGGCTTCAGACTCGTGCATTCTTTCTTCAATTGGTTCCGTCTCAACTATGAAACTGTCCAGTTCGTCCAACAATGGGTGTCGATCGATGCTCTGTGGTGGGTGTAGGTCGATGCTATCTGGTAGATGGTGAACGATGATAGAGGGTGGGTGTTGGTCGATGATGCAGGGTGGGTGTCGTTCGATCTCATCAGGTTGGTGTCGACCGATGCTAGCCTTTGGTGAAGTTTCCAGATCTCGCCTCGAAGTATTCTGATCGTCATCAAGCTTCTTCTTCGAATTCTGATCCATATCTTCAAGCCATTCCAATTCTTCTAACTCCAACTCCAAGAACTCTTCTAGGTCCAAGAAATCTTCCATGGTGATCTCTTTTTCTATATCGTCGATCGACATTGATGTTGTACCGTTGGTAGACGTTGAGGTCGTACTGTCGATCGACGTTGAGGTCGTGCCGTCGGTCGACGTTGAGGTCGTGCCGTCGGTCGACGTTGAGGTCTTGTCGTTGGTCGATGTTGAGGTCGTGCCATAGGTAGATGTTGAAGTCCTGCTGTCGGTAGACGTTGAGGTCGTACCGTCGGTAGACGTAGAGGTCGTGTCACTAATGTCAGCTTCTTCTCTTCGCGCAAACTCATCTGTCCATTGAACCTCAATGTCTGTCTTTTCGATCTGAGCGTTCATGGTTTCAGATTCCTCATTCGGCTCAGTGTAGACTATACCCAACATATGACTGAAACTAGACATCAATTCCTTCTCCTGGCCTTTAATCATCTTGTCCAACATATCATCAAACTCCTTCTGTCGAGTTGCTGTAGCTTCATAGAGAATTTTTTCGAGGAAGGCGGTCTTAATGTCCTCCCAGCAGGTTAAAGATCTTGGCTGCAGCTGACTGAACCAGCTAAATGGATCTCTAGATAGAGAATAGGGGAAGATCTTGCAGATAATGTGGTCTACAGATACTTCATTATGCTCGCTTGCAGAGGCTAGCTCCTCAAGTTCTTTGATAAGGTATATGGGATCTTCATGAGGAAGACCTCGGAAAGGGTCCACACTTCCCCAATCATACCATTCGCGGTTCAGATCAAAGTTGTTAGTCTCAGCAACATCAATCACATCAGGGATTACAGCGCCCTATGCATTAATCAATTGTCATGTGCTGTTGCGAGTGCGACCTTCTTCGTCTCTTAACATCCCATTCTCATCAACTTTAAGTATGAGCACTTCGACCATCTCTGCCTCCAAACAAGTGGTGTCGGACGGCTGATGAACAGTATCGGTCGACGGTGGATGAACAGTATCGATCGATGGTTGATGAACAGTGTCAATCGACGTCGGATGAATAGTATCGATCCCTAAGTACTAACTAGATAAGATCTAATGGCGATCAAAACTCCCCAGCAACGGCGCCAAATTTGATATCACTCAAATTACCCTAAGGAGTGATTTATACTCTCTCAAAGAAGAGGTCGAGTTGTAGTACTTAGGGATCGAATTCACAGGGAGCTAGGACACAAAAAAGATCTAATAGTTATATGATTAAGCTAGGCTAATAGGTTTAAATCAGGAAATAAAAATACCAAACAGTAAATAAAGCAATAAACAAGTTGAACAAGACAATTGTTCAGCTTGGCAGAGAGTTGTTTGATGTAAGGATGGTTTGCTAGATCTTGGGTTTCTATTCAGGAAATCAGGATTATAATGATATAGAGACTAAAGCATTATATTATAGAACTCAACGATTAGAATAACCTATCATCTCTCGATTTCTAGATTATCTATTACTAGATCCAAGACCTTCAACTCTCGATGTCGAATCTTAGAAAGCGTCTATCGATGTCTCTATAGGAGCATCGACCGATACGCCTTTTGTCGTGCGATCGATATCTCATTAGGAGAATCGATCGACACACTTCTAGTAAGCGTTTAGCGCGGGTTGATTAAATGTTCACTAGGGTTTCTAGATCAACTCTCGTTTGTTTCTATCAATCCTAGCTCAGAGACGACAAGTCAGATAAAAAACCAAGCTTTCGCTTGTGCTTAATAAATCTATGATCAAGTTCAGGTTAATTACTCAGAACAAGCAATAAGAACTGACTCAATGATGAATATCACAACTTAGCAATTCTATATTTGGGGCTAATCTCACATAACCTATATGAACCCTAAACCTAACAGGTGGATCTTGTCACAGAAAATCATAGATGAATAGATGAAATTGCAATAGATATAATAAAAACCAAAGGATTTCCAAGAGGACATTGAAGGAGTTCCTCTCTTCTCTCCTAACCTAGAACAATGAATAAAATAAAGCTTAGCCGTCAACAATGGCTTAGAAAACACATAAATAGGGTTTTAGGTCGTCCAAGGGTATTCTGGTAATTGTGGTTGCTTCTGGGCTTCAGTCGGTCATAAAATATGCTCAGCCCATATTGTGCATCACTGTCGACCGAGACCAATGCGGTTTCATCGATCGACAGTCCTTCATCTCCTCGACAGCTTCCTCTCGCGAGGCAGACTGACCACTCTTCAGTAAAACGGGCATAACTTATGCTACAAGATTCTGATTGACCTCAAACCGGTGGCATTGGAAAGCTAACTCAAAGCTCCATCTTGTGTCAAAAGATGGGCTTAATATAATGGTGGGAAGGTCTCCATCAATAGCTAGAAATTTGACGCGTCTGTGCAGCTCTGCACATCAAAAAGCTCCAAAAGACACCAAAAATCATCACATTCCTCCAAATCGTCCTTGAACCTATAAATACTCTAAATTGACTCTATATAGTAGTAAATATATATTAAAACACCTATATACCATGGCTAATAATGGGTGAAATCCTTGGTATATCAGTAGCACAACTCACAACCTAACTTCGCAGCAATCTTCTCATTTATGAAATTGTGTGTCGAACATGTGTCAATCAACGCAAATAACGTTCTCTTCCCCGACATTCCTTTCACTCGCATAGTTCAAAACTCCAAAATTCCAGTAACATCGTTCACAGATATTTGAGCAAGCTCACCACCTTCATGTTCCTCAATCATTTCTTGTTCCTCCAGAGTTAGCTCTTTCTCATCTTCTATTTCCATCACGAACAGCTGCGTCTTTTTATGCTTAAGAAAGTGACCAGGCGTGTAGTTCTCATCACAAAAGTAACATAAACCTGCAGCCCTTTGCTTACTCATCTCCTCTTGTGTAAGAAACTTCTAAGATTGTTGCTCTTTAGATTTTTCTTGAACTGGTGGTGGAAAATGTTTCATATCAGCTTCTTTCTTGTTAGATAATAATCCTTTCTCTGCATACATCTGCTTCCCTTGCGACCACCCAGACTGAAAAGCCTTCTTTGGATGTGCCTTCTCATACAACCTCCCCAACATGAGACATTGACGAACTGATTCCGATTGAAACATACGAATATGCATCTGAGTGTCTGTTTGCAAGCCAGCCAGATAAGCACTAACGAGGTAGTGTTCAGGAAGATTGACTCTAGTACGAATAAATTCAAACCTCCCATGATATTCTACTCTACCATCAGTTTTTTGCAACTGTTTTAACTCTGCAAAAAGATCATCCAACAATTCATCCAATCTCTCTGTCAATAACATCAGATAAGTTGGCCGGTAGCGGCGAGGCCATCGAGCCAGACCAACTTTCAAATCTTCAGGTGTATGATCCATGTAAAAAAACTGCGCGACTTTACATAACCAATCCTTCATCCCTTCACCATTAAACCTAGGAAAATCCAGTTTCGTGAAAACGCGTCATTCCAGAATAATGATGATTCATACTTGCTCTTCCTCTACCCGGATCTGGATGCATCATCGGAGGAAAACGCTCTGGATTGCGATTATCGCTAGTCGATGAGTTATCCTTCTGAATAGCGATAAGACGAATCGTCTCTGACATGTCACTAATGTGTTGATCGAGTTTCGCGCTCAACTTCTCCGATTGATTCTCCAACTTGACCTCCAAAGCTTCGATTCGAGCTCCGAAAGCTCATTCCACCTCGCGAACCTTCGCCTCCTTCATCTGCGTCTGTGCACAAGTTTCCGCCATCGTTTCCGTAAAATCGTCAAGAATCTGATACCTTTGATAAGTGATAAATGTCACTTTCGTATTATAAATCCAAATAAGGAATCCAATGTTCAGAAATACCAATTCCAGCAAAAGAAATCAACAAAGATGAAATAATCATCACACAAAAAGAGACGAGTGTTGTAACAAACTTTACAAATTTCGAACGAATGAAAATAGTAATTGTCAAATGACTATATATTTGGTATCTTCTCTTCTTTCCGGTGACGTGTCTTCTTCTTCATGATAACGTGTCTTTTTTACTTTATTTACTATATCATTTTCATCGACATCTATTAGCTGACTATGAAATATCTCTCATATCCCCTCTAATGAAAATTAGTGTGTATTTTAAAGGAATTTTCCCCTCTAATAACGATACATTCTTCTTCTTTTTCCAATTGTTTGTTCATAGCTTTCACTGAATCCTTTTTAGTGTCAACTGAAAGCTACTCTCCTCATACTAGCGTACCACCCATGTAATAAGAAACCAACATTTCAAACTGAAAAATATTTAGTGAGATTGACACCGAGGATGGGAAAAGATAAATTTATCCATAAATAACCGGTAAATACCAATGTTTAGGATCAATGATGAAACTTAGGAATGGGTTTTATATTTGTACAGAAAACCCCCGAGCAGCAGAATCAGCAATTTTTAGATAATCAGAACGACGACAATAAGAAAGCTTTTTGATGAATTCTCTCGACTCATGTCTCTCCACTCTTAAAATGGAATGAATGAATTCATCAGTAATGTTTCCTCACCCTTCTCTTAAGCAATGTTCTTTCTGCTATGTGCCCAGAAAGGTTTCGCGGGTGTACGCTTCAAAGCCTTCACGCTGAATGGACTGTTCTTGCTCTGCATAACACAAAACATTTCCAGAAATCAGTAAACATTTTCCAAACATTATCATCCAACTCAAAATTACCAAGAAACTCACCATCAAACAGGTATCGCCATTGCAAACCGGGTACTCATGAGGACAGCAGCTAGTGTTATCATCGCAGCAAGTAGCAGCTTCGAGAGGGCAACATCCCCAACCGAAGCAGTACTTACCGTACTTGAAGAGACAACAACAAGTGTTGCTCTCGGGGCAAGAGTAGTACTTGTCACACTGGGTCGGTGGCTTAATGGGAGATGGTGGTGATGGTCCAGGGTTTGGTGGGTTCTGACCTTTCTTGATCGGGTATGAAGCCTCCATGGCGATTCCACACTTTCCTGTTGGCTCAGCAATGTTACGTGCCATCTTTATGTATCCGCTCTCTCCCCAGCTTCCTCCCCATGAGTTTCTCACAATCCAGTAGTCCTTTCCGTTCTCAGTTCCGTAACCCACAGCTACAACTCCATGGTCTAGCTCTGTTCCACATATTCCATCAAATACACCCTGAAGAGTCAAAAAGGCAAAGCAAACACTTAAATATCTTGAAATGATTATCTAACTATAATAGAAAACGTGTTACACCATTCATCATTCCTATTGCATTTAACCTTCTCATGTTAACTAGTTAGAACCTAAACATTATAAACAAATTGCTTATAGCTCATACCGAAGAATAGAGCTGGAATGCCCGACCCCCAGCTTCGATGGCGACACTAATAGGCTGGTTAGCCAAAGCTTTCTTGAGCGCAGCCTCGTTGTTCTCAGGCACATCCTCATAGGCATCAATTGTGACAACCTTTGCGTTTTTCTGCCAAAATTACGAAAAACAGAGAGATTAAAGCTTTGTTTTCGATTTCATTTAACCCTAAAAACTAAACTAAATACAATAATGAGACTAACCCTGGTCTGATCACAACGACCGTCAGCAGCTTTGTATGGATAATCCTCTTCGGTATCAATACCACCGTTTTTGATGATGAATTCAAACGCATAATCCATCAAACCTCCATTACAACCCTGGTTGTAAGATGTGTCACAGTCAACAAGTTCTTGTTCAGACAAAGAGATTAAGTCTCCTGTCACGATCTTGTTTATTCCTTCCACCGCTCCAATGGTTGAAAATGCCCAACAACTCCCTAAAACAGATTTAAGGGAAGATTCGTTAAATCAAAATGAACAAATACTTAGCCCCACCACTTGCTTTAATTCTTGAAAAGGTGGATATCGTATGGGTCCGTAATCAATCTAATTGTCCCCACTACACAACTTTAAAGTGTAAAAGACGACAAGAACGTTCCTACCACAAACATCTTCAGCAATTTAATACTATTTAACTTTGTTATATACTACACACAAAATATCACTAAAAGAGTGTATGATTTTTCAAATCTGACCACAATTATTACAGAAACGTACACGACTTGAGACCAAACATCATCATTACCAAGTTTCATGTTTTTTATTTTTTTTTTTATCTTATCACTTTTTAATAGTTCCTTGTAAATGATCGGAGATAGGAAAAAAAGATTACCGCAGCTTCCCTGATCTTTAACGGCGGCGACGGCACCTTCTTTTCTCCAGTCAACTGAATCAGGTATCGCGTCACCAACACGCGGCTGATAACGATCGCTGGTTTTGAGGACTCTCTTCTTCGATTTCGCACCGAGGTAGATAGATCGGTACTCTTCGTTGGTTAGATCAGCGAACCGGGTTAGACCGAGTTTGTAACTGAGGTTTTTGTTGTTGTGTTCGTCAATGAATCTGAGATTGTCTTTAAAGATCTCAAATCTCTGGTCCTTCTCCTCACCGACAAGACCGTTGCTCTGCGCCTTCTTGCCGTGTTTCTCCATCCAGGCCTCGTAAATTCTCGCAACCTCGGCGTCGCTCCGCTCGTTCTCGGCGGTGATGTGGTGTTTCTCGTCGTACGAGATGATCGACATGTCGGCGGCATACGAAACGCCGATCATCATTGCTAAGAGGAGGATAGTTACCTTTACGGATCCCATGTTTTTAGTTTTCTGAAGATGAAGAAGACAATTGTATGATTGAGAAAGGGGTTGATGGGGTGGTATATAAAGGGGAAATTCAGTAAAGGTTTAGAATTAATTATTAATTACTTTTGTCCTCTTTTCACAAATAAAAATAGTTAAGAAAAATGGTTAAAGTATAATAATCTACTAAAAATAGAGTATTTTCAAAATTTTGTAATTGCGTCTAAAGAGCTTGTGAAATAGAAATGGTCCTCTATTTTTTCTGTAAATAAATAAATTTCCATTATTTTAGTTAAATATTTTTTTAGACACAACCAATTTACTAACGAATCTTTTGAATATTAAAAAGGATAATTGAATTAGACAAAAAGGATGATGTAAGCGGGGGATTAAATGAGTATTTTTATGAAGTTTTCAATTATTTTGTCAACTTTCAGTTCTTGTTTTTTAATAAAGAAATTATATGGGCTGTTGAAGTGAATCGAAAGAAATGAGGGGTTACAAAATAAGTGAGAAGTAGAAGGGTGAAAATGAAAAATAAAAATTGTGAAAGGTCAATTATTATTGGTTAAGACAAGATGAGGGTAACGACAGCTCAGAAGTGCCAAGTGGATGTGGTGTCATTGGAGGTAAGATTAACTGTTATATATCAATTGCCCAAGTAGATAGGAGCACGTGAAGGAAACGTTTAATCTCACGCGCTACCGCGTGGATAGGATTTCGTAAAACAAGATTATCTCTTTATTTTGAAACAAAAAGATTCTTGTGATAATGTTATAAGATACTGTGGATTTTCTTATGATCCCGAAATGTAAGTTCACATTGTGGTTCTATTATTATGATTCCTTGTGACAATAAAATACTCAAATATTCTTCCTTGCGTATACACATCAAACATAATATTTTATTAAAGTTTAGTTTATTTGTATACAATGTACCTAGATAAGTTGTAGGAGAATTTAGCTGTATTGTCTATCTTGTTAAAGTAAAAATACTTTTAATATTTGTTTAAAAACATGAATAGCAGTAAAAAAATAAATATAATGATGTTTGGAAATATGGATATCACTAAGTTAGGAAAAAAAAAGTAATGGTTTACGCTATTAAAAAAATTGTAAGTCCATTACATGGAGTATTAAAAAATAATGGGCTTATGTTACTTGATATACATATTCAAATCAAAATGAGTATTAAAAAATAATGGACTTATGCTACTTGATATACATATTCAAATCAAAATAATAATTAAAAATTGATTTATATTAAAAATTCATTCGAAAATATACATATATTCAAAAAGTGATTTTTACTAACATATTTTCCAATAACCATTATAAAAATGTTTTCAATATATATATAAAAAAATACAATACAAAGCCCAATTTCAAACACCAACTTAAATTATGGTTTTTATATTTTACATTGAAAATTAAAAATATAATATTTGTGATTATTTATATGATTGTACGTATAAAATATTATTAATTATAAGATTACTTATTTGATGGTACGTATAAAATACGATTAATTATATGATAACACATATTTTTGTAACCTATGATGACACATATAGGATATATAATAGTGATTAGGGGTGGGCGTTCGGGTTCGTTTTTGGGTCTGTTTAGGATTTCGTGTTCGGTTAAGATCTTTGAGGACTCGGTTCGGATTTGGATAATTAATTTAAATTATTTTAAAAAATTTTAAATTTATTATATGCTATAATTTTTTTAAAAAATTATAAATAATAGAATATATTACATATAAATTTGAATAACATATGTCAGAGTAACTAACTTAACAAATAAATTGGTTTGGGTTAAATATTTGGATAGAGAATTAATAATTATTTAAGTATTTTTGGAGTTTTGAGTATATTTTAACTATTTTGGATATTTACATTTGATTATTTGTTATATTTTCAAGTATTTAAATGAACTTAAAAGTATCATATATATTCTGGATGTTTTATATATATTAAATCTAAAAATAATTAATATACATAAGTATATAAATATATTTTGGATACCCAAAATATTTCGGTTCGGATCGGATTACGTTTCAGTTCTTCAAATACCAAAATTTTGAATAATTCAGATATTTAATCAATTTCGGTTCGGATTTGGTACTAATTATTCGAATTGGGATCGGTTCGGTTCTTCGAATTCGAGTTTTTTGCCCAACCCTAAATAGTGACATAAAAAAACAAATAGTATTATATTTTTTTTAAAATACATCCGCGCAGGCGTGCGGATCAAAATCTAGTCTATATTATTAAAGTAGAAGTACTTTAAACTTTTGTTTGACAACATAGATAGCAGTTAAAAAAATTATTGTGTTGTTTGGAAACATGGATAGCAATATATTAAAGAAAAAAAAATATATATATTATTAAAGTAGAAGTACTTTAAGTTTTTGTTTGGCAACATAGATAGAGTTAGAAAAATATAGTGTTGTTGGAAACATGGATAGCAATATATTAAAGAAAAAAAATTTATCTTATTAAATTAGAAGTACTTTAAGATTTTGTTTAGCAATATAGATATCAGTTAAAAAAATATAGTGTTGTTTGGAAACATGGATATAAATATATTAGAGAAAAAAAAAGTAATAGGCTTATGTAAAGAAAAATTGAAAATTCATTATATTATGAAAACTATATATATGGATCAACTTTAAAATATACGAAAGTGACTGGCCCAATTTAATTACGTAAAAACATCTTTGTCTAAAATAATCATAAAACAAAATTTAAATTTTATATACATATTTCAAATCAAAATATTAATTTAAAATTGATTTATATCAGAAATTGATTCAAAAATATACATATATTCAAAAATTGATTTACTAAAATGTTTTTTTATAACAATTATAAAAATGTTTTAAATATATTTAATAAAAATACAATACAAAGTAATTTCAAACACCAACGTAAATTATGATTTTTATATTTCATATTAAATTTTAAAAATATAATATATATGATTATTTATATGATGGTAGGTAAAAAATACTATTAATTATATGATTACTTATATAATGGTAGGTAAAAAAACATGATTAATTATATGATGACACATATATGATATTTAATAGTGACATGAAAAATAATTAACAACATATTTTTGCAATATTATATCTTCTATGTTATTCAAGTAGAAGTACCTTTTGGAATGTTTGGAAACAAGAATAACATAATTAAAAAAATATATAATGTTGTTTGAAAATATGGATAACAATATATTAAAAAAAATGGACTTATGTTATTAAAAAAAATTGAAGTCCATTATATTTTCATAAATTATCTGTTTGGACCAAATTTAAAATATACGAAAATGACTCAATCTAGTTACTTTTTTTGTGCAACTGATCCAATCTAATTAACGAAAAACATATTTTGTCTAAATTAATCATTAAACAAAATTCAAAACCAAAATTGATTCAAAAAATATACATGTATTCAAAAATTAATTTTTACTAATGTATTTTTCAATAACCATTATAAAATTGTTTTCAATATATATATAAAAAATACAATACAAAGGAACTAATAGATTGAGTAAACCTTCTTTCTAATTTTTTTTGTGGACTACCGAAATAGAATTAGATATACAGTACTAGAAATAGTTATAATATCTGGGTTACAATATCAAATAAACAATGAAACAAAAAAAAATTAATATATGAATGTATTAGTATTCTTTTATTCGTATTACAAATACAATAATAGTCAAACAATAATATATAACGGGACCATAAAATTTTAAAATCCAATAACTAGCAATTAGTTATGAATTTATAATGTTTTTACAAATTAAAGCAAACACCCGTGCCTCCGCCGCACGGGTGAAGATCTAGTACATATATATTTGGGGTGATATTTCCCTACTTCTAATAGTTTCCTACTTTATAAAAATAACAAATGAAAAGATGATATGTGGACTGCTGTATTGCCAATTTTCCTATTCACATCCTTAAAGATTTATAGGAAAACTTTACACGGATAAGAAAACTGATAGAGAGAAGCCTTGGAAAAAATAATTTATTGGATGATTATTAGTTTAAAAGATCATGTACAAAGGCAACCTCAGATATAACAAATGCACCGAATGATTTACGAAAAGAAAAAGAAAAAGAAAAATTATTGAGATATCTTCATAAACATGGAACTGCATGTAATAATAATCCAGAACCTAAAGAAATCAAATGGCTAATGTTTGTAATCAGGCTGAGTGGTCGTCGTTAAAGGGGATTCACAGACTGGTTAGTCTTAATCCACATAAAAAAACTTTAAAGACAGTGCCGTCTCTAAGTTTTGAGTGGCCTAAAGCACATTTGATAATATGGGCTTCTATATAAATTAAAGATTTAAAATGTAACACTAAAACAGTGAATGTTTAAATAATTAAATGTTAAAATCATAGTCTGTAAAAATGAAAATATATGATTTATTAATTAATTACTAGATCTTGATTCGCACAACCGTGCCAATGATTATTTTAATTTTTTTGCATATAAATATTTGATTTACATGATTAGTGGTATATAATTTTAACATTTATCATATAACTAATAGTTTAATATTAATATTTTCAAACATAATAGTTTTATAGTTTAATTGCATCATGCAGTAATATAATTTATTGTTTCAAATTATTAGTGATATTTCTGTTATTAAAATATGAACATTAAGTAAAACCTTACATTATGTGATATTTACGACAAATTTTGTTCAATTTATTTTTAACTTAGATATTAATTTTCTTACGATCATACTTGTATCTTAGGTTTAGGTCATACATATATGTTAATCAAATTATTTGTATGAATTAAATCTTTGACTTAATAACCAATATTAAGTGTAATTTATAAAACATCTGCTTCATTTAAATTATTAAATTGGTTGTAATGCATTCTGTTTGTTTTTGTCCTTTTGAACTTGAATTTTCTCTTTATTATTTATGTTTTTTGAGGTTTCATATATTGTCTATTGGTTATTTAGATTTTTCATCTCCAAAACGCTTGAATTATTTACAATGAATCTTTCAATTTTAAACTTGTATTTGCAATTTTTCATCTATCATACATCATGTTATATAATTAACACTTAAACCTAAAACTACATTTGATAATAACCACACTGAAAGCAAAAACATTCACATGAAATATATTTTTTTCAATCATTGATTTGTTATTTATGTTAATGACAAAAATTGATACAATACATATTGCACATTCAAAATTGCACAAGATAAAAGAAACAAAAAAAATTACATTAATGAATAATATATGAATATCTTCTATATAAAAATAATCTTGATTACCTTTTTGTAAATAAAGAAGCCATATATTTCTATTATTAATAAATAAAACTTAACCGGCCACTATAATTAATAACTAAAATTGGATGCACATTCAAAATAGCATTTGTAGATCATTCATATTGATAGCATATTTCTATAGTGTGGTACAAAATTATAAATTATCAAATTCTAACTGTTAAAGATGAAAGATTTGATTGAAATATATTATGTTAAATTAATATCAAAAATTTAATACAAAATTGTACATGACTTTGATTTAATTACAAAATTAATTCGATACTTAAAACGTTTATTTTAGTAAAAATCAAACATACATTTATATTTTCATAATTACGAAATTAATTAAATATTTAAAAGGTTTGTTTAAGTGAAAACGAAATATATATTTATACTATAAATAAAAACGAATGTAATTGAATATTTTAAGATGATATCTTTAATGAAAAAATATAATATATATTTATATTGTATATAAAAAGATATGAAATTTTTTTATTCAGATGTAATTAAGAGAAATATGAGAATATCTATTTGATTTTTTAGAATAGTTAAAATAATTCAAATATGTATACAAAAATTCATTTAAGTAATTTTTTAAAGGCTGATCTAATTTAAGAAATCACACATAAAACGAAGTTATGACTTCTGTTTTAATAGAATTGATGTCCAAGTTTTTTCAAAGTTTGTTGGTATGGAAAACACATCCCACAAGAATAAATTGTTTCAAACTTAATTAATTAACCACTAACGAAAGTATTATTCTATAAAATGTAGCCCTTTAATTTGAGATGTATTTTTTGGTTTGAAGCAAATGCCTCACATGCCTTATAAAATGGACGGACCTGCTTAATGATCCAATTCCTGAAACTCATCAAGGTTTAACTTTTGAAATTGACGGACCTGCTAAGCAAATGCCTCACATGCCTTATAAAAGGGACGGACCTGCTTAATGATCCAATTCCTGAAACTCATCGAGGTTTAACTCATCAAGGATTTATTGTTTGGAATTGACTTTTGAAAAGTAATAAATGAAAATTTCAGAAAGGATTCAATCCGCCTTGCAGCAAATACACAGATGTTCTTCCCTCTCCGTCGAGTACCTTCCATTTTATTTGTTTAAGTTATTTTGGAAAATACTGATGTTACATTTATACACACATAATTTTAATAAGGCGGCATGGAACTGTTCTATAATTTAGTAATTTACGGCAGAAAGAGAATATGCAGCTGCAATGTAGAAAATAGTTAGAAACTATAATAAGTAAACGAAACTTTCTTTTGCGTGAAGGAGATAATCTAATACTATCATAACGAGTCTAATAAAAAACTATAAGTCCTGAAGTCGAGCATTGTGGGATTGCAACAAGGATTTGAAAGAGGGCGTTTTGAATATTGCAAACGTGAAGCTAACGGATGTACTGACAAACTACCTAAATTTTCAATTACTTGTAATCATGTATGGGGTGTGTACCATATATCTCTGTCCTATTTACAAGAGAAAATTGAAAAATAGGACATTCTCAACTTAGGTTTGCCTCAATAAGATTTTTAGAAGATTATTTAGGAAAATAGGATTTAGATTTCTGTTAATACTATTATACCCTTAAAATTAACCAATTAATATGAATAATAATAATTTTTTTAATATTAAAAAAGGTAAAAACAGAAGGAAAAAGATAGATACAAATACACGATAAAATAAAGAAAGGTAAAGACATCGGGTTAACCTATCTTCTTCTCCGCCGATCTCCTTCTTCCTCTTCAATGGCGATTTCGAGTTCTTCTTCTTCTTCAGACGCTTAAGTGTTCGTCGTCTCTATTCTCTCTATCTTCTTCTCTGTTTCTTATTCTATCTTTCTTCTTCTCTTTATTGGTTATCAATAGGATGTTTAGCCAGGTAATGAATCATAGAAGATGTTGAGGTAATTTATTTAATCTTGGTTCATGTGTTGCTTTGGAAAAATCTGTTTTTCCAGGTAATTAATCATAGAAGATGTTAGGCATTATATTCAATGTTCTTTGCATATAATCTAAGCAGTCTTACTGTTTCAAAGTTGCGGCCTTTTGATCTCGAAGTGCTTATTTTTGTTGTTACTCAGGCCAAGGTATTTGAAAAATTAGATAGAAATAGGAGCGACTTCATTCTTTAGGGTCTTATGTTCTGAACTTTGAAGCTACGCAGTCTTATTGATACGAATTTGTGTCCTTTGATATCTAAACTGTCTACAGTAGTTATGTTTAGTGGTATATGAACAACTCGAATCATGAATCCCACAGTTTCCCCTTTGGTGGATGCGTTTCAGATTGTTTCAGCGTTCTTGTTTTTGTCACATTTTCATGTGATTTTGACAGTTAAATTTTTCCAGTGAATTTGACTTCTTCTTCTTGTTTTACAGGAGAAGCTTTACTAATGGATTGTGAGACAAGAAGAAGAAGGAACAAGAGCCTCCACTAATGTGACTGTGAGTCTCAATTACCGTGTATCATCTTTATCTAGATGATGTCTCGGCCATTATTGGTCCTCACAATTGCTGAGGCTCTCACAAACTAGTCAGAGTTAAAGTAAGAAGCCCCAGGTGGTACTGTCTCTCATGCATCTTCAGAATCACAGTATGAACTACAAACGTCTCAGTCTCTATCAAGGGAAACAGATCAAGAATGTTTTTGTAAATGACTCGAGAATGTTTAAGTATGTTGTTAATTTTTGCAAAAGAATATTTAAGTACTCTTTGTAGTTTTTGGTCAGAATCACTACACCCTAAACAAACCCCCAAACCCATAGTCGTATGCAATAAACCATTAACAAACCCTAAAGAAACCCTAAACAAATTCCTAAACCTTAAACAAACTATAAACAAACCGTAAACCCTAAACAAATCCCTAAATAACATTATATTCGATATTGCCATTAAGAGGGTTCAACCTTAATGTGTTCTTTCACTTAAGAGGATACCAAGACAGAAAACACACAAAAAATAATACACTTAAAATTTGAATACTTCAAATACTCTTAGTTTTAGCTGCTTTATCAACTTGGAAAGTAATGGCAAAAAGATAACTCTTTCAACTTCAAATAATTTTGGTTGTAGCTGTGTTTATCTCTTTTGATCTCATTGAAGCATGTCTTAGTTACTGCAAGTTCTTTGAGAGTACGTGGGAGAAAATTTTCCTTTGAGAAATTTAGGGTAGATTTAGTTTAGATTTAGGAAACATATGGAAGTTTTCATATTTTACGGATTTGCCTAGAATATGTATACTACCTACGCAGAACACAGTAGAGAAGGTGGGAAACATATTCTTCCTATAGGCGTCATATAACGTAAAAGACAGAATATGGCACGTAATCTAGCCAAGGTATATCGTTGAGTTGTGGCTATATGTTGTTATCAAGCTGTAGGTAGACTGAAGACATCTTTCTTGATTATAACGTAACAAATTCTATACTTGTTAGAATATACAAGAAATGTTAGTTTACGTTGTATACCCAAGATATATCTATGTATAAAACTTAGTATACGATTTCTAGACTAAGTAGAAGACCAGAATGAGTATTCTAACTGTAAGTAGAAGATAAAATAAAATATGATTCCACTTAAAAAAAATATTTAAACATATATATTGTCATACTTATGTTTTCAATAGTTTTCATTATTTTTAACATTTTTAAAATTGAGTTTACTATTTTCTCCTGGAAAGAAAGGTAAAATATGTTCAGAATTGCCCAAAATATCAGAAGTTCTATTGTGACAAATAAAAGTTCAAAGTATCCCATTTTTTCGATTTTCCCTTTTTACAACTTCATGTAATACTCAATAATGAATAAAAAACAAAGTTTAGCCCAAAAAAAAAAAACAGTGAGACTTTATCGCTTACAAATGATGATAATTTATTTAAATTGGAAAAATTGCCGGACAAAACATTTACTAGTCTTCAATTTGTGAGTCGCACTTAAAAATTGAAAACAAAATCGTTGACCCATCTTAAGAGATGCTATTTGCTGATTTATAATATATATGAAGTAATTTAATCCTAAAAACAAATTTTCAAATTTTGTTTTCTTTTTACTCTTACAAACTTTTAAATACAAGATGCCAGCATTCAGTTATAGCTGATGAATTATTTTATTTAAAAGTCCCAGGCAAGCCAAAAATTAGAAACATACGTAGATTCAAGAACATATTTCTTATATATTAAAAAAATCTGTTCAATAATCTTTTCAGATTTGATTAATCAGAAGTATTATTAATCACAGACGACCGAACAAACATATTTCAAATTTTCCAATCCAAAACACAATGGTCGAGGTACACTCACAAGTCACTCAACAATTGTAAAATCATATATTTGAATGACACGTCACTTTTACATTACATCCTTGTGTTACACAATATTTTACACTAAAGTAATCTCCCAAGACCAATGGATAAATGACTCGTCACTTTTACATAATAACATTTTAATACTTTTTTACTGTATTCCTGATGTGTAGCATTTCCTCTGCTTCATGATACGTGAAACACAAATAAGATTTTTTTTCCTGAGCTTACATTCTCCTCCTTTCGATTTGAATGTAACAATTTAAGTAACGCGCAAAAAATGACAAGAACACAAGAAGACACCACCAGCTAAGCATTCCAGAATCACACAAAATGTGCAAAATTCAAATTATATCTGAATTAAAAACACACTTCTAAAAACACTGTTCATTGGACATAGGACATAGGACATAGGACATATACGCTGTAAAAGGACAATTACATGCACTTCTCATAAGAGAAAACTAACGACAAAGTGCGGAGAAACATACACAAGGACATGACTCAAATAAATGATTTAACATAAGTCGCTCTCCTCGTCATCCTCATCATCATTCCGACCAACTCCTTGTATTATCCCCATGCTTAGATGCACATTTGGAAAAAAACATATGTTAAGAATAAAACACATAAGCAGAGATGGAAGGATCTTACTCCTCGTCCGTAAACAAATCGCTTTAAGACCAGATATGACCCGATCAATCTCATTGGCTATACATTGTGAGCTGGAGTCAACTCCTGATATGCGTCAACTCCTGAAATTCATGGAATTGATCAGATTCTGGGAAAATTCTACCAAAGAGCCTCTCACATAGACATCAACTCCATTAGCTCTTTCCTCAGAATCCAAAAACATACTCTGTTAATGTTTTTGGTGCCCCAATCAACATTATCTTCAAAGTTAGGGTTGAAATACATGGAATTGATCAGATTCAGAGAAAATTCTACCAAAGAGCCTCTCACATAGACATCAACTCCATTAGCTCTTTCCTCTGAATCCAAAAAATTAGCAATGAGTTTTGTTACACATTTGGTGAGAAAGGGTCAACATCAATCACATTGTAGATCAAACCACTGCATAATCCGAACAGAAATTCGCATTGTCGATTTTGTAATGGAAGAAAGCATAACTTTCCTTGAGGTCACTAGTAAAAAACATGGCCATACCTACGAATTTGCTATACAAATTTCGTAGCAAAATCGAAAAAACTACGAATTTGCTACGAAACGCTATTTGTAGCAAACAGTATCAATTTCGTAGCAAATTTTGCTACGATTTTGCTACGAATGTAAACGTGGCAACATAATAGCTACGATTTTGCTACGAATAATTCGTGGATACAAAATAGTTACGATTTTGCTACGAAATTTTCTGTTGGTGTTACAGAATAGCCATGATTTTGCCACGAAAAATTCGTGGCTACATGAAACCCTATACCCTAAATATGTGTTAACCCCATAAACTCTAAGAATAAACCATAAAATCTAATCTTTTCATACTATAACCTTAAAATCTTAAAGTTTAATTCAAATTCAATATTTTTAAATCTTAAATTTTAAATCTAAACTCAATACTATATCTCAAACCCTAAACTCTATGTATAATCTTTATATCCTAAATAAATAATCTAAAACATTAAATCTAATGTTTTTAAAGTTAAACAAAAAAAATCATAAAATTTTCATACTATAACCTCAAAACATTAAATTTAATATTTTAAAAAAATTAATTCCAAAACTTAAATTTATACTTCAAACACTATTTTCCAAACCATACACTATAACCCTAAACCTTATACCCAAATCATAAAATCCAAACACCAAAACTTAAACATAAACTACTAATCTAAAATTTTAAAACCTTATTCTCATATTTACTCAAAACCTTAAACCTAACACTCCAAATTAACCTTATATAAGAAAATATTAACCTTATATCATAACACAATACTAATTAAATAACTTTATGAATTATATTAAATCAAGTTGTGTTACCCTTAACCCAAACCTAACCCCAATTCTATTAGAACTTTTCAAGTTTATATTTTCACTTTAGTCTTTTAAAATTTTAAACTCACGCAATAAATATATACCTCATTACCTATTTTCTTAACTCCAAACCTTTAATCATAAATATAAACTTTCAACTTTGAACTTTTAATTATCAAACCCAAATCCTAATATATCTAAGTTGCAATTCTATTGAAATCAAAGCATAAACAACAAAAACATAAATATAATCCTAAACTATGGAATCTAATAATAAACTATTAAAGAAATA
This sequence comes from Brassica oleracea var. oleracea, assembly GCF_000695525.1. NCBI lineage: Eukaryota > Viridiplantae > Streptophyta > Magnoliopsida > Brassicales > Brassicaceae > Brassica > Brassica oleracea. Next base: position 17,777,400 of record NC_027751.1, on the reverse strand, counting down.
GAGTGCTGATTTCTTATTGGTTCATTTTGGAATGGTGTGGTTCACCATTTTCTGTTCCTAACCATTGATAATATTAGATCCAACGGATCAGATTGATTTGGTTTTGTTTTAACTTTTTCTTCCCTTCTCCCCTCACAAGCTCCATCGTCTCATCCCCTCTTTCTTTGTTTTTGACTAAGATTATTCTTTCTTCTCCTCACGTACTCCATCTTCTGCTCCTCATCTACTCTTTTTCTCCTCTTCTTCTCAATCTCAACTTATCTCCTTTGCTCAATCTCCATTCATCTCCATGACTATCCCTACTCTACCTCCATTCACACCTGCCGTCGTTAGCATTAGTCGCCATTGTCGTAGAGACCAAGCCGATTTCATGACTCTGTGTTTCATCCTCTTTCTTAATCGTTTGTGAAGAATCAAGGTGTTTCACTCCTCTTCTAATCTCTTTCTCTGCATCTCTTAAGCTATTTCTAATTGTTTTGTTTACAGATCTGAGAAGAAGCAGACACGTCGGAGGTGGTGGCGTGACGGAGGAAACGCGCTGGAGGTGGTATCGTGACGGAACAGACATGCCGGATCTGGTGGTGTGACGAAGGAAACGCGACGGAGATGGTGGTGAAGCACGGAAGCTACGGCGGTGGAGGTGCTGAAGCCGACGGTGACATTCCTCTGTACCCGTATAGATGACGATGTATTTGTGTGTATATCTGTGTATTTGTGTATTTTGTGTAATATATATAATAATAATAATTTAAAAACAAAAATTAATTTTGGTTTTTTTTCTGAATTTTTTTTAAATAATTTTTTTGAAATACCCACGAATTTGCCATGTTCCGTTTCGTAGCAAGATTGGTACGAATTTAATCGTGACTATTTCGTAGCATTTTGCTACGAAAATTTTCATAGTAAAATCGTGGCTTCTTTGCTACGATTTTGATACGGCCGAAATATGCTACGATCGTATACCCACGTTTTTGTTTTCGTAGCCTTTCGTGGCTTATCCGTTATATAGCTACGAAATTTGGTTCATAGCCACGAAAAAAACGTGGCTATAGCGTTTTTTTTACTAGTGGGTCGGGATTTTCTGCGAGGACCAAAGACAAGTGATCAAATAAATACGGAAAATAAAGATAGAAAACAAAAAAATGTTAGAAAAGTAGATCATTATCTCAAACTTGCGTATGAGCGTTCCAGAAACAAGAACGTATATGAAGTTCGTGTAGAAACAAGATTACAATGGAAATAAAATAACATAGGCAGTAAAACCTAACTAAGTTTTCTAATGTAACCACCTATGTCGAGAAGACCTATGTGAGCCGCAACTTGTTTAGCAAAAGATGAAAAGAGATGTGAAATAGTTTTTTATTTATTTCAGACTGGACTTTATGAAAGGCTTCCTACGTACCCCTTTCAAGGATCAAGTCGAACGTAGTTCAATTTACAAAGAGTCGAACAAGAAATCGAACTGCTTTTGCGACGTTCATCTAGTAATAGAGTGCAAGCCATATAAAACTAAGAATGTAAAAAATAATGCCTAAGGTTTCTAAATGCAGAGAGTTCTAAGAGCCTAAAATCTTCTTCTTTTCTTCTCTTCCCCGATCGTGCTTGCATATGCCTTGAGAATCGGTCGTCTTTTCTTATAGGTCGTCTTTTCTTTTCTGTCGTTATTCGTGTTTATCCTCTCTAAAGATTTTTCCTTATCTGCTCGAGATTTGAAAATCTTCCATTTATCCATTTTTTCCTTATTCTTCTCCAAGCCAAGTAAACTGACATTTCGATCTACGCTGGTTCTCGATCCAAGTTATAAGTGGGCTTTCATCGTGTTTTAGGTTGTTTTGGACCATTTTACGACTTACACGTTTTTGACTTTTATCGGAGATACCATTGACTTGTCCTATTTACAGTTTTTAGTGTTGTGGGTCTATGAAATGATGAATATCATGATGTTGACTTCTCATTTTTTTTCAAAAACATGATGTTAAGTTAACTGTTATTTACTGGACGTTTGATTAAACTTTTACGAGAACTCAACGCATTAATTTTTTTCTTCGCAAAATCTCAAGGAAACTCCGGTTGCGACGAAACGAAAGGCATTTCGAACAAAATTCAAAGGAGAACATGATGAGAGCCTCATTGTGCGATGATGAGAGGCCATTGAGAGATGAGGAGTTGGAGAGAGGCTATTGGGCGATGAGGAGAGGCCATTAGGCAATGAGGAATTGAGAGAGAACCCATTAGGCGATGAGGAGAAGAGAGGGAGGCCATTGGCCGATGAGGAGAGGCCATTGGGCGATGAGGGTCCTCATTGTGCTACAAGGGCATGCTAGAAGGGCGATGAGGCAAGGAAATAGGCCATTGGGGTACGAGGGCATGCTAGAAGGGTGATGAGGGCATTCTAGAAGGGAGATGAGGAGTTGGAGAGAAAAGAGAGGGTACCTCATGGGCGATTAGGGTCTCTTTCTTCTTTCCCTTGTCCTCTTCTATCGTCTGTTGCTAATTCTGCATACTTTCGTAGCTTATAAACTTATCTCATGAGTGCTGAGGCCTTTCTCTTGTTCTCATTTCTTTTGTTGATTGGTTCATATACTTTCAGAACTGTTTCGTTCGTTTTATGCAAGAATTTTCCGAAAGTTGTTTTGCGGAAGATTATCTCATAGATTTTCCTATGAGGTTTTTCCTCGGAACTTTCCGAATTTCATTTTATGGAAGATTGTTTCGTAAAACTTGTCATTTTTCGCAAAAACCTTTCGCAAGAACGTTTTTTCTTATCACTTCATGTTTGGATAGAAATTCTTTTATTCCTTATCCCGGATGAAATTTACGAAGTTTGTTATTGTATTGTTACTTAAACAGGCTCGGCTTACGCGGTATAGTTTCTTCGATATTTCCGGTTCATATTTGTTTAAGGCACAATTGCTCGGAGAATTTTTCCTTTTGATTTTGCCATGATCGTTTTTAACCCCAAAATACATCGTTAATATCTACAAGCTTCTCATTCATGAGAGAGGGATTGTGTTGAATATAAAATTTCAACTTTTCAGAGACTTGTGCCGCTCATAAGAAGCATTGGTAAAAAACCGAGGGATCAGAGGTTTGATCCTTGGTCATAACAGATCGGGATTCTCACAGAAGAAGGATTGGAAATTTTGACGGATTTTCTTATTACGAGGGTCTTGCTTGAGAAACGGATTGGAGTCCTCAGCTGAGTCATTTTCACAGGAGGAAAGAGATTAACGTCTGGTTCTAGAGGTTTAGGTAAAAGAGAAGCCTTTTCTTTGTGGGTGACGTTTGCGAGAGCTCAATGCAGCAAGATTCCCGGCTTTGGCTGGTCTGCTACTTTATTTTGTGATTCGACCAAGAGCTCCGACGAGCATTTTGCATGTTTGAGTCGTGAGAGAAAGACACAATAAGAATTGTGTCGACTGACTTGAGTGTGGTGTTACATAAGAAATGGGATTTGTCCTTTATTAATAAGCGGGAAAAATAACCTGGTGAAATAACCTTGGCACACGTAAAAGAAGGTTTAGTAACCCAAAATAATTGGCCTAAATACGATGGTCCTGACAGACTAAGTTCGTTAAAAAATATTCATGTTAGTGTCTAATTTTTGTTCTAAGACTAGAAGCAACACTTTTCTGTAACCATTGTAACCTACACCACTCGAGAGAGAAAGGGTGAGAACCCAATGAGTACTCACAAGACAGTTCAACTGCAACTAAATCAACACTTATTTACAAAACTAAAGCTTATAAATCTAAGCAACATTTTTCTTATGACTGAGGGAAAAGATCTCGTACTTGTTTCCCCCACCTGTTGTCACCAAAGTTTAATGAAATAAGTGAATGAACCCAAATCTGTAGCTATTTATTAGTCGAGTATCTGTCACAGATCAGTTCATCATGAGAGGATCAAATTTAAACTTAAATTCTTGTCACACTCACACTCTTTCTGAGCCACATTTAAGAATTTTTGTGTTTCTGTCTCTACTATTTCAATATATATTCTTTCATATTTTCTTAGATTCTTAATTATCTTTTAGAGATCAAAAGGTTGTCTGCCTAACTAGGACATTGAATGAAATCAGACACAAAGTGTGGTAACAATTTTTTTCCAAACCGAGTATCCATCACACTAGACCTTTTAACTTTAGACTTTTATGTAACACATCTTTTTATTTCCAGGATACACTGGTTTCACACTCGTAATACAACGTGTTACACTCAAATTATTTTATGTTTCTTCATTCAATTTAGATAGTGATCAAGGTCCATACCTACAAATGTGTTTTCATCCTGTTTTGAGATGAGTACCTTTCACTATTGAATCATGTGATCGTGAAGAATAAAGTCTGGCATTAAGATATTACACATAATTATTGTTGACCTAATTTTTTTTTAGGTAGTGACGCAACAAGTGACTTTGCTTATGTACTTGATTAATTTTTTCAGATAAAACACAGTCAGAGGTCTACAATTCCTAAAGCTTTTTGGAGACCCAAAAGCTGTTGAAATTCAATGGTTTGGTGAAGATATCAACTAGTTGATTTTAATGAAACATTTTCAATGACAAAATTGTTTTCCTCTACCAACTCTCTCAGAGATTGGTTTCTTATTATCAACATGCTTGGTGTGTGAGTGCTGAACATGATATTTAGATAGATTTATGGCTCACGTTATCACAATGAACTAGTAAAGGTTTAGAAATCATACCATAATCCACAAGATTTGCCTCATGTAAGTTGAGTGCAACGGCTCCCTAAGTCTATGTATTCTCTGTAGGCAAAGATACGCAGTTGTGGTTCTTGTTGTGCCAATACATCATGTTATTCACAAGAAAGAAAAAGCCATCATATGTGATCCTTTGATCATCTAAACCCCATACCCAGTATGCATCCAAATAACCTACAGTGGAGAACAAAATCAAGTGTACCTTTCACACATAAATCACACGTTTGACAGTCTTGAGGTGTAAATCGTTTAGGTGAGCAATACCAAACAAAAATTCCGACACTCATACATAAGTTTGGCAGACTAGGGTAAACTTGGCTTCTAATAATCTTTCTATAGATATTTTTACTACCCTTTCCTCTAAATCATCACAAGATAGTTTGGTAGTTGTACTCATAGGAGTTCTAGCTATCTTACTTGTCTGCATGCCGAACCGTTTAACAACTTTTGGCATAAGTGCTTTGAGATACAAAGATTCCATCCTCTATTTACATGATTTGCAGACCAAGAAAATAGCTTAACTCTCCTATCATGCTCATTTAAAATTCCCTTGTCATAGTTTCAACAAAATTAACCACCATTTGTTGCGCAGCCGAAAATTGTGTCATCCACGTAAACTTGGACAAAGAGAAAATGCTTTCCTTTCTCTTGAATGAACAACGTTTTATCAACTCCCCTTGTTTGAAGCCATCTTTGATTAGGAACAATATGAGTACTTCATACCAAGTCCTAAGCGCTTGTTTTAGACCATATAGAGCTCTGATTAGTTTATAGCCATGATCAGGAAAGTGAGGATATTCAAACCCCTTGGATTGTGCAACATAGACTTTGTCTTGTAGCACACCATTCAACGATTCATTTTTCACGTCCATTTGGTTGAGATTGATTCAAAGTTTACACGTGATACCGAAGAGTAGGCGTATTGATTCAAGTTGGGCTACAGGTGCGAAGGTTTCATCAATATCTATTTCCTCAATCTTAGAGTAGCCTTGAGCTATGAGTATTTCTTTGTTTCTGATTACATTGTCGTCTTCATTAATATTATTCTTGTAAATCCAAGTTCGGATTATATTGACATTCACAGGTCTTGGAACCAAGTCCCAAACTTGAAGCCGAGTGAACTTCTCCATATTTTTATGCATTGCATCTTTCCAAAACTCATCATCTACTGCCTCATCAATGTTTCTTGGCTCGATGAATGAGATAAATCATGCCAGTTTCGCCATTTCCTTGAAATCACTTTTCTTTTTGCATGTTATCCTTGCATAAAAAAACACCTCCAATGACATTTTCTGGGGAATGATTCTTGTGAACAAGAACTTGATTATGAATAGTTTGTTCCTCCGTACAACTCTCTTCCCCATCATCATCCTTAACATAGGCTTTAAAAGTCGTAGATATTCTAGTTGTAGCATCCTCATTTTTTTATATTACTCTCTCCTGGTAGAATCTAAAGCTCTAATTGGTGACCATGTTGAAGGAAAAAAATTATGGTGAATTCTTTGTTCCTCAAAATTTATACCAGTTATGTTAAAATTTTAGTCAAATTATTGAGAGGTGGGTTCCACTTTTTCCCTCTAAATTCCTCACGGAGGAATTAATTTATAATAAAAAAATCCCTGAATTTTTTTATTTTTCCAATTCTTCAACAACTGTATCATAAAAAAACACATTCACACTAGCCCCAATGAATTTAGTGTGTTGGTGGTAAACACAAAAAGCTGAGCTGTTGGTCGAGTAACCCAAGAATATACTTATATAACTCTTGGCATCAAACTTCCGATGTGGTTCTTGTGATTGAAAATGTACCACAACGAACCAAAACATGCAAATGACTGTGATTTGGATTTTTCCTTGTACACCTGTTATGTAGTTGTTTTTGTTTTAGGCTTCACGCATACCCAATTGATCACATAGCAGCAGTGCTTACATCTTCAGCCTAAAAACCTGATGAAACATTGTTGCCAAAAATATGGCTCTACCCATTTCTAGCAAGGTTATGTTTTTTTCTCTCTACAACTCCATTTTGTTGAGGGTTTTTCCGTGTTGCATATTGACGTTGAATACTCTGGTTTTGATAGAATTGATCAAATTGCTCATTTTGAAACTCAACTCCATGATCACTCTTTATTTTCACAATCCAAATTTTTCTTGTTTAAGTTGAAAAGGCAGGATTCAAAAACTCTCAATAGCATCTGATTTGTTGGGAAAAAACATTACCCATGTGAACTTTGAGAAGTCATCAACTAGAACGAAGATATAGTGTTACCCTGTAATACTTTTTCTGGAATGATCACACCCATATGATCAGTGGACCAATTCAAATACATGCTTGAAGCTTATTTATGCCACATGTTTGTGTTGTACCTTGATCTGCTTTCCTTGGCTACACGCTCTGCACAAAAAATGTGTCTGCTTTTCAAATTCTGGAATTCCTCAAACCACTTATGCTCTGACGAATCTTGTGAATCCATGAGTGTTCATATGGCCTAGTTTTTTGGTGCCAGAGATCGAGCTGAGAATCTTTTGCAGATAAACAAAGATTTGAGGATTTTCAAATGTTACAATTGTTTCCAGAAGGCACTTCACACAACATAAGATTCCCACTCATATCAACAGCTTCACATTCCTGACTTGTGAAGATGTCTTTCAAGCCGTAATCACAGAGTTGGCTTACATTGCTGAGATTAGCTTTGAGTCCATCTAAGAAGTATACATTTATGAGGCAAGGTAAATCAGTTATCTTCATGACTCCAACTCCTAGAATTTTACCTTGTTCTCCATCTCTAAAGGTAACTTTACCACCTTTTATTTGTTCGAGTTGCTCAAGAAAGTCTCGATTTCTTGATATCTGTGTTTTCATCATTGTCTTCTGCTTCAGATTCTGACTGAATCATAACTTATCTGAGATGCATGTGTTTCATCTTTACCAACCAGCGCAACAAAGTTAAGGAGAAACTCTTCGTTTTCACATTCACTTTGAGATTCAGTGACACTAAAACAGAAAAGACATTTTTATTTCTACATATTATTTTTGCATTCACTTCTAGTATGTTCAAAAACCTTGCACTCGATTCATTTCAACTATTTTCTCTTGATGAGAGGACACTCATTACGAAAGTGCCTATACCCTTCACACTCATGCCATTAGTTTTCTTTCGATTTATTTTTGTTGTCTCAGACCTGGAAGAATGAGTGTTAAATCGATCTAAGTCATGTTTATGGAATCGTATACCAAAGAGACTATATTCTTTTCAACCCTCTTAAGCATCTTGTTGAAGTTTCTGGACATAAATCGATCCAAGTCATGTTTATGGAATCGTCTGCCAGACTTCATGTTATTAGTGTTCATATTGATTTTGAATACATGTTTATATGATTCAAATCGTAAAGGCAAACAGTATCTCAGTACATTCTTGAAAAAAATCTTTTATTTTTGTATTTCTTACCAAGAACAGGAACTTTGTTATCTATTGAGCATTAGAGATAAATCCAGAAATTTACTCGTCATCCTCCACTCTCAGATTTTGAAATCTTGAAGCCAGGTAATCAATTCTAGTTCTTCTCACACTCGTGTTACCTCCAAAATGATTAATCAAGGTATCCCATGCCTCCTTAGATGACTTACGCCCTTGAATTGACCATATCATTTACTGAAAAGATTGTTGTTAAGGCCATCTAATTGACTATAGATTCTGCCATATCAGAGTCAGTCCACCTCTCTTTTGGTTTTGGCGTAAGCTTCTGGTCTTCCATAAGCATGGTGGGAGCAGACAACCTTGTTCAACAGCTATCCAAGTTTCTTCTTCAATAAGTTTGATGATATGTCTCATTCTCGCTTTCCAGTGTCCAAAATTATCATCATCCAACATGATACATTTTTGTAAAGTAACAAGTTCCTTCATTGTTTCCATAATTTCCAGAAGGCATCAACCTGATAGTAGAATACATGTCTGTTCTACTTAGTGACCCGCTCTGATACCAAATAAAATTTCAAGACAAACCAAAAGCTAAAAATACACACGCATTCAAGAACATGTTTCTTGTATATTAGAAATTTATTAAACAATTTTCTTTGATCTGATTAATCTGAAATTTTCTTTAGTTACACATGGCTAGAGACTGACCAATTCCAAATTCACCCATGATACATGATTTACCATGGATTTTACCTACTTTTAGCCATGGTATATAAGTGTTTTCAAATACATTATAGTTGTTTTGGAGTCTTTCTAGTATGTTTTCAGGTTTTGGAGTGATTTGGTGGAAAGTGGTGATTTTGATGCATTTTGGAGATAAAATGATAAAGACCCGAAGTTGACCGTTGACCACGACTATCGATCGATGGGCAAAGGCAACAATCGATCGACACACACTCTGTGGTATCGATCGACGGCGAAGCGTGCAAAAACCAGATTGGGTTTCAGCCGACTTAAAGCCCAAGTCCCACAAGAATTACCAGATTACCCCTAACGAATTTTAACCTAATATTTATGTGCTATGCCATTGTTCTAGGCAACACACACTTTCATACTTTCTACTTTTCATACAGAAAAATACTTAGAGTCTTAGGTTTGGAGAGAAGATCCAAGAACTCCTTTAGAGCTTTGTGATTGGAACTCCATGAATTGCTTAGCCATGTCTGACTAGTTCATCTTGTTAGATTTAGGGTTCAGATAATCATGAGGGATTAGCTCAAAATATAGAATTTACTAAGTGTCAGGATATTAATCAACTAGACTGTTCTTAATGTCTGTGTTCTAGAATAACTAACTAGAACCTTGCCTATAGCTATTAGGGCGCATTCGGAAGATTGGTTCTTTGTCTGAAATAGTTTAGGTTGTGATAGGATTGCTATAAACAAGCGGAAGCTGATTTAGTTAACCTAGTGAACACGTTCAAATCCGTTCGTAACGCTCCTTGGAAGGAACGTCGATCGACAACTCTCTAGTTGTATCGATCGACGGGCCGAAAGGTTTATCGATCGACACCCCATTGTTGGAATCGATCGACACTTTCTCAGGACCAACAGGCGACAGCTGAGATCCTAGATCCGGCGATAGATAGCCTAAATATACGGAAGTTGATCGGCTATTCTAATTGTTTGAGTTCTATAATATTCATATATACTTAGTCTATACATCTATAATCATGATTGACTGAATAGACACCCTAAGTCTGACGTCTCCCTCATCAATCTTGAAACCAAATCAATCAACTGAGAAATTACTTGTTCACCACTTCTTATTTAGTGTTTTAAAACCATTCAACCTAGCTTAACTGCATAACTAGATTAGATCTATTATGTGCGTTAGCTCCTTGTGAAATCGATCCCTAAGTACTGCAATTGAACCTCTTATTTTAGAGAGTACAAATCACTTATAGAGTAATTTCAGTGATATCAAATTTGACGCCATTGCTGGAGAGCTTCGATTGCCATTAGATCAAACTTAGTTAGGTTTAGTCTAGGTTATTGTTACTTGCAAAAAACTGATAAAAAATTTTCTTGTGTTTTCAGGTGAATGCCCAGTAGTACCAGAAGCAACAAGGAACATACACTTCTCTTCTCAGATCCTTCACTACTAGAACGCTGCATCCTCAAAAGCAAACGTACCTCATCGATCGACAACAACATATGTCCGTTGACCGACACTCGCCTTTCACCGTCGACCGAAACTACTCTCCCGTCGACCGCCCATACCCAACCAACATCGATCGACATTCCACCTCGGACATCGATCGACACTGAGCCGTGAAACATGGTTGCGACACTAGTACTAATTCATGATGCAGCTGGGAACCTGCATGACCAGGAGGGTCATTTGCGTAATGCAGCAGGTCAGAAGATAGATGTTCATGGGACTGTAATCCATGATTCTGATGCTGATATTGCAGCTTCTCAAGCTGAGAACAAGGCTGATTGACCGAGGACATTAGCTGATTACAACAAACCATATCAGTACTACGAGAACAGATCTGCCATCCGTCCTCCAACCATACAGAGGCAAGACTTTGAGTTGAAGCCTCAGTACTTTACACTCGTGGGACAGACACCCTACTGTGGATTATCACACGAGCATCCTATGGACCATATGAAGAGGTTCGATCATCTAGTTTCTGCTATCAAAGCCAATGGAGTCCCTGAGGACTATCTTTTTTTGCAAGCTCTTCAAGTACTCACTTGCTGGAGGGGTTTCGCACTGGCTTAATTACCACCAGGATCTCTGACATGCTGGGTCGAAATCAAGAATGCATTCCTATGCCACTTCTTTGATGAGGCACACGCTGAAGACTTGAGGAGCAAGATTGCTACACTCACACAGGAGCCTACATAGTCATTCAGAAGCTCCTGGATCAGATTTAAGTCATATCAGAGAGATTGCCCACACCGTGGATTCAATCAAGTGCAGCTACTCAGCACTTTCTTCAGAGGCATCGCGCTGACATATCAGACGGCTCTGGACTCAGCTAGTGATGAAAACTTCAACACTAGGAATCCAGAGGAGGCGATCAGACTTATTGAGAACTTGGCATCCAATAATAGCACCAAAAACACTGATTTCGAGAGAAAAAAATCGGCCAATGCCCTCGGGAAGGAGCAGTTGGAGGATGTAAAAGCTAAGCTGGACAGTGTTCATAAGCTTCTCAAGAAACAAGTAAGCTTTGCAAAGGATGTAGAAGCTGTAGATGTCAACATCGACATGGAAGAAGAAGAGAATGTGAACTTTGTCGGTGGTTCAGGCTTTCAGAATCAGAGGTCTGGAAATCAGAGTCGATACATAAACTCCTATGGAAATGGTAAGAAGAGTGGATACAACCAGAGTTCATAGTAGTAGAAACCCTACAGCAACAACTACAACAGCAAAAACCCTATAGAAATTCTATACTTCCAGAATCAGCCACATTAGACTAGGGAGATCAAGATAGAGTCCATGCTCGATCAAGTTTTTGAGGGTCTGGATAAGTTGATGGTGAATTTAAATGGGAAGATAGATGCTGTCTACACAGATTTGAACTCAAAGTTTGAGTCTTTGAACACACATGAGGAAGTTGGAGACACAAGTGGTTCAGACTGCAGACACTATTAAAAGGCAGGAAGCCTTCATGAAGGGTAAAGGAGATGAATCACTGCAGCACCACGTGAATGCCATCATGGATGATGATTTCTGGCAAGTGGTTAAGGAGGAGAAGCTTCAGGAGGGCGATTTCCAAGTCAAAAGCTCCAAGAGTTTCGGCGGTTCACATTGGTGTCGATCGACGCCAAAATTTGAGCATCGACCGATGGAGACAGACCCACATCGATCGACAGAGCAGGTTACAGCATGCACGACAGTCAGAATCCTAACTCACGAGGAGTTCACAGCTAAACACCATCATCCACCCAAAACCTTCCGTATCAAGAAGTCTGACACGATCGACAACAGGATCCAGCCGCCGATCGACATCCAGACTCAACCGACGATCAACACAATGCATCTAGCATCGATCGACAACCACCCCTGACCTACCGAGTGCAGTTACCAAAGATAGACGTAGCACGACTGAATGCCTTCAGAAACCCATCTCAACCTTCAGAACACATGGCCAATAACTTCGAACAACTTTCAGATGATGCACTAGAGCCGATGCAAGTTGATCCGACTTTTGAGAGTAGAACCTTGAGGAAAAGAAAGGAAAAGGTTCCTAAGCATATCAAGTGAGGATTTAATGAGAAGGAGATGGATAGCTTCACCAAAAGAGTTCTCAGGATACCCTTGGACAAGCCATTCGAGGATCCCACAGGTTGTGGATGTAAACCAAGGAAACTGAGCTGAACATACATAGGATCTTCGACCAAATCAAAGATAAAATGAAGCAGAGGATTACACTGAAGAACAAGAGTGATCCCTGGAAATTTGCAGTGCCTTGCTTGGTTAAAGGCATTGAATTTCCATGTGCGTTGTGTGACCCAGGTTCATCCGTCAGCATTCTACCCAAGGCAATGACAGACCATTTGGGTCTGAAGATAGAGCCTTCGCATGATTCATTTACTTTCGTGGATCATTCTACGAGGAACTCAAGAGGAATCTCATCAGAGACCTTGAGGTGCAGATTGGAAACACACTAGTTCCAGTTGACTTCCATGTCCTAAAAATCAAGCAGAACAAGAATCATTCTCTACTGCTTGGGAGAGCTTTCATGGCCACTGTTGGAGCAGTTTGCAACATGCAGACAAACCAGCTGTGTCTAACACTGATAAATCCTGAGGTCACCATGATCCTGTCAGAGTTATGAGGCCACAGACGTCCGACACTGGGGTTAACACCAGATTCATTGCAGCATGCCACTGCAATCATGAGGATGAATACGAAACCGAGTATTCAGGATCGATCGACAGCGGGACTCCACCATCGATCGACATAAACATTCATCCACCGATCGATAACACATTCAGAGAATCGATCGACAATAGTCCTGCGAATGAGACTTTCACTTTGCCATCACACTGCTATCCACGCTTTGACGTTGCTACACAGCTGTTAGGGGATTTTTGTGTAGGATCTTTGTGAGTACCACAGAACGATAGACAAGGCTTAGTATTTGTATTGATTTCGTATGAGTTTTAGAGAAATAGACTTGAAGAGATGTTTTATTGAGTAAAGAAGCCGGAACTACAATGATTGGTGTATAAACCCTAGTTCTAGCCGTCTAACTCTAATCTCTAAGTCTTGAAGTGTCGATCCCTTGCTTTAGGGTTTAGGTTCCATTTATATAGTCTTCTTAAGGTGGACCTTAGTCAGTTAGAGTAGGTTAAACTCTTCCATATTCGGAAATATGGAAGGTTCTCCTTATCGGAAGTTTTTCTTTTCCCGGGGGAAGGGGGTGGTCCTAGGGACCGGACCCGGAGTACTTCGTAGCGGGGAACCGGGGTACCTCCTAGCGGGGACCTAGAGGTCGGTGTCCTGCCTGGGGTCTGGAGGAATTCAATACCTGAGTATTTTTCCCCATCAGTTTTCCCCTTATTGCTCGATTTTGTCATCAAACTCGGAGAATAACCTGTGCACTCAAGTTAACCGGAGTTGCTCATTCTCAGCTGGCTTCCCTTAGGCAGGACATCGCTCCAGTAATCCTGCGATCCCGGGTTCCACTCAGGCCGGAACCACACTCTGAACCTGGGGGGGGGGGACCAGTTCCCTTATTCCAGACCGGGGTCTTGCGCTATTTGAACCGCTGATTTCTTGTCGAAGATGGAGAAGCTTTGGGCTTGTGATGGCATCTTGGAGACTGCGGAGCCTGGAGCTCTGATGTTTCCCGAAGAGGAGGCCTAAAGGCTTGATGCGTGGGAATAGATCAAGAGGCTGGTGCCCGTTCGGTTGATGATACTAGGTGCTCTTCTTATTCTTCAAAAGCGCTTATCTTTTCTCGAAAGTTTCCTTTTTGTAGGAAGGATTTCCCTTTTTTCTGCAAGGACTAGATTTCCTTTTCGCTGCTTATCCTTTATGTAAGAGATTCATCAGAATATTTGAGAACATCCCTATTTCGTTTTCTCTCCCCGCAAAAGGGAATGATCCGGATGTATATAAAGACTCGCAATATCTCATAACTGGCCTCAACCCAACCTCAGCGCTGATTCCTAATTGAGAAAGATGAATTCCGAGTTGGTCATGTTCCCATCCTCACTTGTGGGTGGTCGTCCAAAGCCGCGTCGTACTTTCACCGACCCTTTCTTATCTCATGTTTCCTCTTGGGGAGATGTTCCGGAGGCTGATAGTGAAGCGGTCCCGATGGTGCCCCTGAGAAGGCTCCGTTCTTGTTTCGTCGACAACGGTCCCCGTTCTGACATCCGCGAGGGAGACCTGGCTAACATGAGGAGGAAGTATGCGATTCATCCTTCAGTGGGGATGAGGAGTCCGACTGAGTTCGAACGTGCTCCAGATGGGGGAGCGGGTGAGGTAGCTGTCTATGAGGCATATATGGAAGCAGGCTTCCGGGGTGTTATTCCTTCTCTTATAGGCAAAGTATCATGTTTCTTCGGTTTCTGTCCTTCTCAACTTACTCCTCTAACCCGGAAGACTTTAATGGCCATCCAAGTACTTGGGAAATTTCATGGATTTTCTGTCGGGGTGCATGAGATTTTATAATCTTATTACTTTGCTCCTATGATGAACAAAGAGGGGTTCTACCACCTTCGATCCCGTGATGGAACCCCTCTGGCCGAGGAACCTTCGAGGGGTATCAGGGGCAATTATCCCTTCGGGGATGGTTGGAACAGACGGTACGTGTTCGTGAAGATCCAGGAGCCGGTTGGTTATCCTACGTCTTGGCGTACCAACCGTTGGTAAGTTCTCCTTTGGGCTTTGAGTTTTATCTTTCCTTTGGGAGCCCAATTTGATATTTGGCTTTTGCTTTGTCAGATGCGTCCCGCCCGGTTTCCTTTGCCGCAGAAGCAGTAGCGAAGCTTATAATGGGAGTTCCTCGACGATTCTGATGGGTGACCTTTCTGGTGAGCAGGGAAGCCTTGCGTCATAGTCGTGTTTGGGGTATGCCTTCCCTTTTTATCCGGTAAGACTTTGTCTCGTTTATTCCTTACATTGCTTTTTCCAGGGAATGTGGCGAGGCTCCCGGTATCGGTTGTGTATGATGAGTATCAAAAGGCTAAAGCGCGGAAGCGGAGTCTTTCTTACACTCCTCCGCCAAGACTAGCGAGGGCTGCTTTATCGGCTAATGGTCTGTCTTCCACCTCATCAACAAGTGTTGAGGTTATGCCTAACCGTGACCCTTTGGTGGACACTCACATGAGATTGATCGGCGAGGTATTCCTTCTTCGTAGCCAGGTGTAGGACATGATGGCTCGCCGGGATCTACTAGTTCAGCAATTGAAAGCCTCGACTAGATGTGAGCTCATGAAGGAATGGCTGGAGAAGCATGTGTGACATTGGAATTCAGGAGAAGAGTATCGGCGTAATCTGTTCCTATCCTGAGGGATCAACAATCAGTCGGGGAGCTTCTCCCAGGCTGCAACCCTGAGATCTGTTGTAGGGTCGCGATTCTCGGAGGAGCCTTCTTTCTGAATGATTCCTTTCTTTGTTTTTTGAGACTCTGGTTTTCGTTGCTTTTTTGAATAAATTCTCTTTGTAGCCCCCTTTAATTTTATGAATAATGATGCTTGATAGTTTTTCCCCTTTATCCGCTCCTTCCTGTTGCTTCGCATCTTTCTGATAGTAGTTGTTTTGCATGTTTCTTTTTAAGAGGGTATCCTTCTGCCTGTTTCCTGATCGAGGTGGGACTTTGTAGTCTATGATCCCTCTCTTTCCGCAGGTTAAATAATAGGATCCCGGGAGATGGGCTATAAACCCGGAGGTTTCTAGCTTAAAGGATGGACTCTTGGAGTCTGGAGGTTGCTCTTGTAACCCGGAGGTTGCGTGAGGACCAAGAGGTCGTTGTTTGGAACCCGAAGACTACTGCTATGCCTGAAGAGAAGGGCTCTGAACCCGGGCGTTTGAAGCTAGAATATGGACTCTTAGAATCTGGAGATTGTTCTTGTAACCCGAAGGTTGCGTGAGGACCCAGAGGTCGTCTGGGGACCCGGAGGTTGTGGAGGAGCCCGGAGGTTCTCCTTGGATCCTGAGATCGTATTGGGGACCCGAAGGTTCCCTTAGACCATAAGGTCTTATTTGGGACCCAGAGGTCCTTCTCTAGATAATGGGATCATGACTGGAGCCCGTGGGCGGTATAGGAACCCGAAGATTTTTTGATAGATCCGGAGATCGTAGTCGGAACCCGAAGGTTTTCAAGATCGTAATCGGACCCTGGGGGTTTTGCAGGGGGGATCATCGGATCATCTTCATTTTCCATGATTGAACCAAGTCTCATGAGGACCCGGGGTAGGGTTGGAGAAGGGTTATGACGTGGGAAATCAAGTTCCTTTTCAAGTAAGTCAGCAGTACCAGAGCCCCTGAGATCATCTTCATTATCCATGATTGGGCCAAGTCTCATGAGTGTCGGGACCCGGGTTGGGGTTGGAGAGAGGTTCTGACGTGGGGAATCAAGTTCCACCTCAGGTAGATTAGCATTCACAGATCCCCTGAGCATCAAGGCGGCCGTTTCTTCTACTTCACCTGCTTCTTCCTTTTGGCGAAATCTCTCTCTCCTGGCTGCGCTTTCAGTCGGATCAGGACAGTTTGCATAGTTAGACATAACATCTCTTACCTCCATCATAGCAACTTGTAAGGCCTCAAGATGGATATCAGCTATCGAGGGGGGGGGGGGGGG
>NC_027751.1:17745250-17760368 GCF_000695525.1 Brassica oleracea var. oleracea | reverse complement strand
GGGGGGGGGGGGGGGGTTTGAGGGGGTCTTGAAGATGCTCATAGCTCGATATGAGGTTGAATGACAGAAGTCTCTAACCTGTGTTAGAGGGCTTCTCAATCCAAACTTGTCTGATGGAAGCACTTTTCTGTTTAGAGTGAGGATGATCCATGTCAGAGACAAAATTGTCAGGTCTCCTGTATTCTCTAGAGTGGTAGAAGGTATCTGCATCCAACTCTTTGGGGCTGTAGTAATTGGATAATTCTCTACGAGCGTATGGAAGTTTGGATTGTTTGCTTCGTAAGGAAGGATATTTTTCCTTATTTTCCTCAGTGCGGTTGGATTTGGATCTGAGAGGTCTTCGATCAGAGTCCACTGGGAACGGGTCGTGAGGGGAGTCCCTCTCGATTTGGTGGATTGAACGTGAGATTGATCGAGATCTAGATTCAGAGTAGTCCCGTCGCCTTTGGTTATCTTTGAAGGACCGAGATGGATGGGTTGTTGCGCTTTCTGTGGATTTGATCAACTTTTTCACAGGGCACTCTTGAACTCCATGGTCAAGCATGCAGCAGAGAGAACAATGTTTTTCCAGCTTCTCGAGAGTTACCTCAATTTCATCCCCAGAGTCAAAGTCCAAAGTAGATTTCTTGATGAGGGGCTTGAGACCATCAATAAACACCTTCATAAGAGCTTTTGTTGAGGTGATTTCCATCTTATCCAGAGTTCCAATATCGTCCGCCAAAGAGGTTAAGGCCACATCAGACCACATGTGTAGAGGGATACCCTGAAATTAAACCCAGAAAGGGATCTGGTTTGGGAAGCTTGGAGACGTTGAGGGTTCCCATCGTTGTAAAATGAGCATCCAGTGTGCGAAATGGTAAGGGCGGTCTTCTAAGACTTTAAAGATATCTTTCTCAGCTGCAAACTGGAACTGGAAGTAGTCTTGTCCCACATCTGCACCCACTGGGCTTGTTTCCACTTTCCAGTGTTCTCCGAAGAAAGGGAATAGAGACCACAATCTTTGAAACTTAGGGTTTGTGATTCTCCCCACCAGAGTAAGAGAGTGTATCCTTATGAGCTCGGAGGTGTCCACAGCTGGGACCCTAACTCTAGCTGTTCTGGGAGGTTCTGGGTCAGCAAGGCCCTTTCCTTTCTCAGCATAAGAGAGTCTTCGATTCATAGTGTGGTTGCTAACCTTCAAGATGGTGTGGGTCAAAGGATATGGGAGGTAAGAAGGGAGTAAAGAACGTTTTAAACGTATGGTTCTTCCCACAAGAGTGAGAGAGGGTAAGAGGATTTGAGTAATTTTCTTTAGGAGCCCATCGAGCAAGGCTTAAGAGGAGGAGCTTCCATGCTGGGAGTAAGGGAGTCATCGGCGGGGGAGGAGGCGCAAGACAGTCCCTCTGACCACGGGTCGGGGAAAGAACCCGGCGTATAAGAGATCAAGACTTTGAAGAAACCCGCAGATAGTTCCAAAAAGGAAAACAATTTGAAATGTTCGGCCAAGAATATGGTGGGTAAAGCGGTTAACTTGGAAAATGTTTGTTTCAGACTGCTGGACACAACACACTTTCGGAAAAATCGTCTGGGAGAGAAAAGCCTTGTTGAGAATGCTTTTTTTATGGTCTATAGTTCTTAAATTATTTTTTACTATTCTATGTAAGATATGACTCATCTGATATGCATACACATTAGAATATATATATATTTATTCTGTTATTATACATTTACACAATATTTATTTAATTTTAATTATTTTATCCTGTAATTCCTAATTCGTTTCGCAGATGCATAAATTTGTTTGATCCACACAAAGCTCGATCATAAAAGTATCTGATACTTCTCAAATTTTGTGAAACTTACCGAAAAAACTAAACGTCGATTGCCTCTTCTTCTAGCATATATTATCGTTACAAAACTTTGTAGTTATGACTTTTAGACTTTCAGTTATAACATAGAGAACTGGGATAAGATTCGTGCCTTGCGTGGGATGAGATGATTAAATTTGTTATTTTGAAAATAAGAAGACATTAGATGTATTTAATAATTTGGATATTAGTTTGTTTTGGTTTGGTTGTTGTTGGTTTTTTAATGTAGTCCAATTGGATAACTACATTTAAATCTTATTATTTGTTTTATTCGGTTAAAAAAGTTGAGGTTTTTGATTTTATGGTGACAACCCAAAGACTATAACAACTTATTTGGTTTCATGTTATAAGAATGTTAGTCAATACTGATGTCAACCAATCATTTCATGTTAAAATTCTTAACACATGCAAAATTAAATCAAATCGAGATAATTTTTAAAAATTGCATTTCATTACAATTTGGTTAATATTCAAATGAACCATTGAATTTTTTTTTTCTTCGAAATTCCTATAGATTTAGAATCCTCACTTCCGGTGAATATTTAACTATATAGGTATTCACTTCAGTTACATATATGTATGTGTATCTAAAATTATAAAGAGTGGTTGATAAATATATAAAGATAGCATTAATCTATAATAAAGCAACTGTTTGGTGAATATAACAGTTGAAACTTAAAATGCTTATATAAAATTAATTAAAAATAAAATTGATTAGTCATTAAAAAAAATATTTTGTCGTATAAATAAAATCAAATTGTATACATAAACACTACAATCAATACATATCCAAATTGGGCCTGCTGAATTTATTCTTATTTTGTGTTGTATATTGTCTGAATAAGTTTTTAAATTAGATATTAATGGTTCAACATATATTTACAATTGGGCCTGCTGAATTTATTCTTATATTGTGTTATATATTGGCTGAATAAGTTTTTAAATTAGATATTAATGGTTGAACATATATTTACAATTGGGTCTGCTTCAAAACAAATAAAGCCTAACATACTAAAATATGTTATACTTTATTTTATTTTTTTGGCTCAGATTCTAAAATATGTTTTGTAAATTAGGGCCCATAACATGTAATTGATGTAGCTAAGAGATAAAAAAAGAGACGACTGTAGTTAAAAAAAAAACGACGACTGCAAAGAGGGCTTCGTCCACACCGCGATAGACGACGGAACTTCACAATTTTTGATCTGTTCAGTCGATCCTTTCGAATCATTCAATCGCATCAGTCATTCTAATCGGATCCATCGGCGATTGTTCATCAGTCGATTTTACGATTCAAAAGCGTAACTATTCGAATAACATCAACAACAGTGTATTAAGGTAAGTGTTCTAGATTCCTATTTCTTTTTGCTTACGATTCAGTAGTATTGAATAATAAAATTCTTTAATGCGATCGGAAATATTGATTGTGTGTAGTTATTATATAGGAACTATAGAGAAGTCAGTAAGATGGAGAACTATTTTTAAAATAAAAAACCTCAATTCCATTATAATAACGATGCATGTCTCATTCTTTCAAATACAAAGAATGGTCTAAATATAAATAGGTATTGTAAAAACCAAATTCAAACTCAAAATAAGATAGAATAACTCCGAGACTTCAGAAATCGATGATTGGAATCCTGCGATAACAGAAGTTCAATATATTAGGAAGAACCAAGTTTTTTTTATATATACTACTCATATTAAATAACAAACTTAGAATAGTATGCTTACTGTGATTCGAAGAACTGAATCTCTGGGATGTCAGTATCAAACAGAATTTCAGAACCACCTTCCATGTTTGTAACATAACTGAAACCACCTATAAAGTAATATCTGCAATAAGTACACAAACCAAAAATGTTGAATAGCAAAGATTGCAAATAAATATAGATTACCTGCTCTCCACTCAATTCACCATAACCTTAAAACACATAATACAACATCTGCAGTATTAGAACGCCAAAATGCATTTAAACTATGGGATAGAGCTCCATAAGCAACACACTTTATATGAGTGTACACGATATTTTTTATAAATCACATTTATCAGTCAATATTATTCTACACACATGGCCGTATTAAAAATTAAGAGATGTAACAAATGAAAAATTCAAACCCGAGATTTATTTAGGAGAACTCCAACGAATATAGAATAGGATTATAAATGTTGGCTGGTTCAGCTAGCTTATTAGCTATAAGATCTCCTACACGCACCAATGCTCCACATTGACCTACATAAGAGAAAATTGTTTCAGAATTTAGTACCATTAGTTAACAATCTAAGAAGGGGTAAAGCATAGTAAACATACCAACGCAGTACATAGGATGATAAAGACCACACTTTATACCACGAAAGTTTGCACATCATAGAAAGTTAGAATCGTTCACTGGTTGTATCTTCCTAAACAAAGTCGATTCATTGAAATTGATTCTGTATTTGTGCTTTGTGGTTCAATACAACTCACAAACATTTCTTATGTTGAAATTGAGTATCTCAACCCAGTCATCTTCTTTCAACTCAATCTCTTTAGGTAGAGAAAAAGCATAGTTTAAGCTTCCTTCTATTGTTACTCCCTGTTAAAAAAGAAAAATAATTGGCTTCTCAATTTGTTATAAATGTGATTTATAAGAGGTTCATTTAAGTATAAGAAAACTTACTTTCGCATCTCCTAAGAGCATGACTGAGTGATGATCTCTTCCTATTTCCGTGCTCCATTTCCTGATTATTTTAACACAGATTGCAGGGAAAGGGATCTTAGTAACCTTTACAGAATAACAACTTATTTTTCGCATCTCCTAAGAGCATGACTGAGTAACTCATCCTTCGGCAACCTTTACAGAATAACAACACACAAGAACATCTTTATAATGAGATAGACATGTGTATATCGTATTCTTTAGCATAAATATACAAAACGAAAACCTACAGTGACAAAAATGCCTCCACCTCAGGCATAAATGGATCAGTTCGACATCTGAAACGTTATAGGAATTGGACACACTACGCTCACCTGCTGTCAGAATGTAAAGGTGTAGATTAAATAATAACAAACTTTAATCACTCGAGCTATACAGAAAGTACTATATTAAAAGATGAGATAAAATACCTTTCCAAACTTTAATTTTCCCAAACCGCAACTCACAAACTATTGCGTTATCACCGCCTCTTTTTCAATAGCCTCATTGACATCAATAGCAAAGTTACCCCATAGCACCATCGGGAAACATCCATCCCTAAAATCACATAGGGAAAGTAAAACTTAGATAACATACCAAATTGATCTGTAAAGTCGACAAAAAATATAAAGATGTTATTACTTTTCATTACGAAGTTCCACTGAGATTTTCTTTGTGTCTTTCCCATTAGCTGATACAAATTCAAATGGTGTCACCTCAACAATCTGACATATTAGATCTGATTAACATAATATATGCGTTAAATAATATAGAAGCATTTCAAAAAATATACAATGAAATACATTTTTTATAACTTACCAACCAAATAGTCCGTATTGAGTGAACCATCAAGAATGTCACTGTAGTTGACTGGTTGAAAACCAGTTAGCTCATCGGGCAAAGCATCACAACTCCTCACACGTGTTGTCGAGAGGAATCCTATTTTGTATGGATGTATCGTTGTTCGGTATGAACCGCAGGAGGGGTTGAGTGAAAAGTTGATGAGAATCTTGGAACTGCCTTGTGACAGGAATGCATCAAACTGATTCACCAGATTCTTTTTTACAGACATGGTAATCTTAACACCCTACATAAATTTATAACAATCCACATCAAAAATAAGCATGCGAACATTTAAAAATAACGGAACAGAAAGAGTAAAGATGCCTTAGATAGGAGTCGATTAGAACCATCTCGATCGTCAGACCACCACCAGCAGAATACTGTTTCCACTAACGTACGATCGTCACCCTAATCTCCCATATTGACTTGAATGGTTTCAAGTCACACACATCAGTTATCGTAGCCATTATAGTAGAATGAGAAAATTTTCTAAGTTTTCGAGTGTATGGAATGAATTATATTAATGGGAGAAAAGAGTCTTATATAGGTCTACAAAATCTAATAACTTAATTCAATGGAGCATATATCTCGTGGTAAAGATGTGGGTATTCCCCAAACTGTATGCACTTGATGTAAACAGGCTTTTATTTGAATAAGTTTAATATTCATTCAAAAAAAAATGGAGCATAGATCTCGTATCCTACAAATTTAATACCATATATTTTGACATTGCTGAGCACTCTTATATATATATATATATCGTGTAATACACATTTATGCTCCATAAATCTTGTGTAATATGAAATTAATAATATATATTTTGACTTTTCGAGTATATGGAATGATCTCGTGTAATACAAATTTAATAGCATATATTTTGACCTTTCCGAGCACTCTAATATATATATTAGATATTTTCAATTTATTATCGACCAAACAATTACGTTTGGTTTAATTCGGTTTGTGTATTCTTGATGATTAGTCATGGTTTAATATTGTTAACCACAGCATCATAAAACAATATTCGTATTTCACGGCTTCGTCCTTATCGTTATCCCTTAACGACAAACATGTACGTGCATGAATTACCAAAAAAATTTTGCGTTCCAAGTTGATGTAATAAGGACGACCAAACTCATCAATTAAAAAAACGTAGGTGCTTGAATTAACAAACACGTATTTGCATGAATTCGTAAGATGACAATTCATTATAATGGTTACAGTGAACTTCGACGTCCTTATTGGTGTTTTGCTTCTTGTATACTGTGTGTAGGAGATAGGACCAGGGTCGTCTCTTACATTCGGTAAGCTTGCATACTGTGTGTAGGAGATCGATAATATTCTCTAGTGAGATCAGTCACTCTAAGTAAATTCATCCTAACAATTCGCTCTGACATACCAAGCAAGAAGCATGGGTTTGCCATAGTAAAAAGCGATATCAACTTGACACGGACAGGCTTACGATATTCTATTCTCCATTGGTAGCAATTTTTTTTTTTTTTTGTAACACAACCCATTGGTAGCTTATCAACCTCATATTCATTAAATTAATGCTTAACATCCCATCCTTTTCGTTGGACCGCTAGCCCGACGATATTACGAAACATGGCAAAGTCGTGGTGATCTGGTTTCGTTATTCAACGTACACGTTAGAGCTGCTAGCCCGACGATATTACGAAACATGGCAAAGTCGTGGTGATCTGGTTTCATTATTCAACGTACACGTTAGAGGCGATAGGCTTACGATATTCTATGCTCATGAGCCTTACGTGATATACACTAACTCATCAACTTCTTGGTTAACAATCCATCCTCTTCGTGTCTGGTTTACGCTTTCTTAGCAACGACATCTGGTTTATAAGTCCTAGCAACTCATAAACTTATTGCTTATCAGCCAATCCTCTTCGTATCAATTTCGTGAGTCTTAGTTTCATTATTATTCGTGACAGTGGACAATAAATATGTGACACCCGTCACCTCCTATCTGGAGGACAGCGTGTCACCCCGACGCGTCATCATACAACAATGTGACACCCGTCTCCCTCTCACTAAGGACGACGGGCCACCAATAATATCCCGTAATATAAAAGTCCATAACCCAATTTCACTCACCCGAGCTCAAATAAAAATCCGAAAGAAAAGTCGAGTGCCACCAAATCCGTCCAAATATCACATAGTTGTTTGTCTCACCTGAAAAGGGGAAGCGTGAGGGGTGAGCGACAGGGAAATCGCTCAGTGAGGAATGGGATGCCATCCCGAAGTCCACCGACCCGGACATAACACTCCAAATAAATATAAATTAATTCTAATACATGTCAAACACGGTACCTAAAGTACCCAAGCAACAAACAATGGTCCTAGCGAGGTGCACACTCGCTGCCCACTAACAGGCCAAAAACATAACACAGCTCGAGATAGTGCTCGGACACCGCCCGTAGAAGATTTATCGACACTCCTAGGCTACAGCTCAACCGGTCGACTAAAGTTGGTTGTAACCTCCATACAATCAAGCATATAGAAGTCCGTCTCTGTATCCGGCAAAAACAATTCTAACAAAGAATTTACATTAAGCGAAGCCATCAAATGTTGAATCATCTAACTTCCTAGTTCCGGTTTAAGCAAAGAACCTAATACTAAAACAAAGAATGACAGACTCGATTTCACGCAGACGAAACATATTAGAAATAAATTATACTTATTCGAGGTCCTAAGCCGTGCACGAGAAGTTCGGGAATTGTCCCTCACCTTAGCAATAGAAAAGTAGTTTCTATGAACTCCAGCTGCTCAAATAGACTCCATATCTGAAATCAGATCGAAATTCTGGGCAAGAACGCCTTTCGAACTGTCAAAAAAGGATATGGTCAAGTTTTATGGAAAAGTCAACCCGCTGGTCAAAGTCAACCCAGTCAAGCTTTGACAAGAAATCGATTTGACTAAACCGACCAGTTTAGCCTAACCAAACCGAAATGAATTTAAACCGGTCAAACCAGTCAACCAACCAGTTTACCGAGTCAACCGAGTTGACTCGGCCGTGTTAGCCGAGTCACCGGCGGCGATGGCGGATGCTTACCGGCGGCGACGGCGCAGCACAGCGGCGATCCGGCGGCGGCGAGCGGTGGTCTGGCGGCGGCGACGATTTCCGGCGGTGGCGCGTGGAAGATACGCGCTCGGTTGGCGAATCTTATCGAGGCGCGTGCGGCTTCATCCGGATTCCGATTGAGGCGTGATCGGCGGATACGGCTTCGTCTTGACGAGAGAAACATGATTGTAGCGTTGCGTCTCAAGATTCTCAACGGTTAAGAAGATATCGTCGATTTACAGAAACGGCCGAAATTTGACTCAAATGCATGGCGGTTTCCGGCGATTCCTTACTGCGGCGAACGGTGGCGAAGAGCTTGTCGACGTCTCGGCGTGCGGTGGTCGTGATGAGCTCCGGCCATGGCTCAACTTCCACAAAGATTTCACCTTTTCCATTTCTCTCTTGATAGAACTCTCTCTTTTCTTTTTCTTCTAACTTTCTGATTTTTTGATGCAGGTGGAGAAAACAATGTGAAGGATGGGGTATTTATAGACAAACATCTTGGGCCTTCGTGTATTGTTTGGACATTAGCCGGCTAACGAGTTTCGAGATCGGAATCGGTTCGTTACAATTCTCCCCCACTAACAATGAATTCGTCCCCGAATTCAAGTTATTGGTTAACTATCCAATCATCGTAACAAAGCTCCCTGCTCGGTCTCTGAAGCCTCTTCCTGAATCCCATCTCTCTCCCATCGAATCTTACAAGCACGGTCGACATTCCCCGTATTGTTTTCACTTTATGATCCATAATCTCCTATAGCTGATAAGGTGCATATAATTTCCCCGCGGTGATTTGACGTCTGCTGCAATATAACTCTGGTTCTCCCTCAACCTTTTTCAACGCTGACACATGAACCACGTCGTGGAAATCTGATACACTACTGATAAAATAACCGCAAGCAACTGTTCCAATCTGCTCCACCGAAGGATACAATCCTATGTACCTTGGTTTAAGCTGCTTTAGCTTCTGAGTCTTAGAGCCTCCCTGAAATTTCCTTATATTCATGCATACTAGATCGCCCATATGTAACTGAAAACCCTTACGGCGCATAGCTGCATAACTTCTCTGACGGCTATGGGCCTTCTAAAGCCAATCTTTGAGCATGTCCATTTGCTCTACTGTCTCTTGAACCATTAATAGTTCTAACTCATGTCGCTCCCCCCACTTTGGTCCAACAAGGTGTTATATGATAAGGCCTACCATAAACAGCCTCATACGGTCCATCTTAATGCTTGAATGATAACTGTCGATATAGGAAAACTCTATTAGAGGTAGATGCTTTCCGAACTTCCATCCCATTGGAAGACGTAATCCATGAACATATCCTTTAAGTTCTGAGTAGTCCTCTCTGACTAACCATTTGTATGCTGATAATAAACTGTCTTCCTGTGGATCCTTGTCCCAAACACCTTGTGAATGAATCCAAAATGTAGACGTGAACTTCGAATCCCAATCCGATACAATGCTGACAAGAGCTCCATGCAACCTCAAAATCACGCTGATGTAAATCCGCGCCAACTGATCAGCTCTCTCTGCCTTCTAAATTACTTAGTAAATGGACTGACTTGGTAAGTCTATCCATGACTTCCCATGTGGCATCCTTTCCACATATGGTGATTTAAAATCCAGTAACAACATCCATAATCACCATGTCTAATTTCCACTCCGCAAAAGCAAGCTCAACAATAACCTAAAAGGTATCTGATCCTCATACAAAACCATCTGACATATATGTCCTTGCGACGCAATGTGGCTACAATATTTTTCATACTAGGCCAATTATAGAAGCACTTTATTATCTTTGAACCTCCTGGTGTTTCCTGGGTAGATAGAGAAACGCGAGTGATTTGTTTACTTTAAGATCCCATTTCTTAACAGCTTATCGTCCAATACACAA
The DNA here is from genome assembly GCF_000695525.1 of Brassica oleracea var. oleracea. Lineage (NCBI taxonomy): Eukaryota > Viridiplantae > Streptophyta > Magnoliopsida > Brassicales > Brassicaceae > Brassica > Brassica oleracea. The sequence continues at coordinate 17,750,022 of NC_027751.1, read as the reverse complement.
ACTCGGTTTCGGTACAGTTACACCCTGCTCCAAATAAATTGCAAGAGCGTCTCATGTGTCCAGTGGTGGCCGTTCCAAAGGCCACAAATACATCCTCACAATCTGCAATAACCGGAAGATCCTACAACTCCTGATGTCCATCATCTTTAACCATCGAAATGGTCGCCAAAAATTCATAAGCTCATGTATCCAATAACTCCTCGACATGTAGCATGCATGCAATAAAAACTTCCATCTGCTCCTGCAATAGGAACTCTTGCCCTTAGGAAATCCAACACTTCTCGAGGTCGTGACAGTCAATCCATAACAAGGATGACATCATAAAATAGTAGCTCCATCTCTGACGAGTCTCTGAACAAATCAGCCACCCAAGCATAAGTGGTACACCGCAATGAATATAAATAGTTTTTACGCCATATGCCAGTTGTCGTGACTGACACATCTCTGAAACGATTAACAATGCCAAAAACTGGCAAACAAAACCAAGAGTAACTCCAATATCAACACAACGTAAGCTACTGCACCCCAATCCAAAAGCGATCCCCACGAGTTTACAACTAAACATACCTCCAAAGTCAACATACTCATACACACAAATAATATATGCCAACCAATGGCTCACATCTCGTACCACATAATCTCCCGTAGCAAAACTCGTGGAACGACGGCTTGAACCTGGGTGGCGGCAAAAACATCACGTATCACTCCTGGATAACCTCGGAACAATGTCAAAAGAAACTGATAAACTCCTGAGCAATCTGATAAACTGAGACATTGCCCAACTGTTGAACATCTAGCTGGGACCCTTTTAGTCGAAGGACGAATGACGATGATTTTATTCATCGTCTTAGAAAGAGATATTTGAGTTAGTAATTACTGGACAGAATGGTGCTAAAAGAATTTCCAAATATATAAATAAATATTTTTTTTAAAACAAAAATAACGTTGAAAACCGATGAAAACCGAATCCTCTGACTGCCATCCCGGGACGGAACCCCGCTCTGATACCAAAATTGTGACACCCGTCACCTCCTATCTGGAGGACAGCATGTCACCCCCGACGCGCCATCATACAACATTTTGACACCTGTCTCCCTCTCACTAAGGACGACGTGCCACCAACAATATCCCGTAATATAAAAGCCCATAACCCAATTTCACTCACCCAAGCCCAAATAAAAATCCGAAGGAAAAGTCGAGTAGCACCAAATCCGTCCAAATATCACATAGTTGTTTGTCTCACCTGAAAAGGGGAAGAGTGAGGGGTGAGCGACAGGGAAATCGCTCAGTGAGGTATGGGATGCCACCCCGAAGTCCATGGACCCGGACATAACACTCCGAATAAATATAAATTAATTCTAACACATGTCAAACACGATACCTAAAGTATCCAAGCAACAAACAATGGTCCTAGCGAGGTGCACACTCGCTGCCCACTAACATGCCAAAAACATAACACAGCTCGAGATAGTGCTCGGAAACCGCCCGTAGATGATTTATCGACACTCCCAGACTACAGCTCAACCGGTCGACCAAAGTTGGCCGTAACCTCCATAATATCCGGCATACAGAAGTCCGTCTCTGTATCCGGCAAAAACAATTCTAACTAAGAATTTGCATTAAGCGAAGCAATCAAATGTTGAATCATCTAACTTCCTAGTTCCGGTTTAAGCAAAGAACCTAATACTAAAACAAACAATGACAGACTCGATTTCACGTAGACGGAACATATTAGAAATATATTATACTTATTCGAGGTCCTAAGCCGTGTACGAGAAATTCGGGAATTGACCCTCACCTTAGCAATAGAAAAGTAGTGTCTATGAACTCCAGCTGCTCAAATAGACTCTATATCTGAAATAAGACCGAAATTCTGGGTCAGAACGCCTTTCGAACTGTTAAAAACGGATAAGGTCAAGGTTTATGGAAAAGTCAACCCGCTGGTCAAAGTCAACCCGGTCAAGCTTTGACCAGAAATCGATTTGACTAAACCGACCGGTTTAGCCTAACCAAACCGAAATAAAATTAAACCGGTCAAACCAGTCAACCAATCGGTTTACCGAGTCAACCGAGTTGATTTACTGAGTTGACTCGGCCGAGTTAGCCGAGTCATCGGTGGCAACGGCAGAGGCTTACCGGCGGCGACGGCAGAGGCTTACCATCGGTGACGGCGGAGCAGGGCGGCGGTGATCCGGAGGCGGCGAGCGGTGGTCCGGCGGCGGAGCACACCGATGCGGAGGTGGAAGACGGCGGCGGCGACGATTTCCGGCTGTGGCGCGTGGAAGACACGCGCTCGGACGATGAATTTTATGGAGGCGCATGCGGCTTCATCCGGACTCTGATTGAGGTGTGATCGGCGGCTAAGGCTTCGTCTCGAGGAGAGGAACACGATAGTGTTGTTTCATGCGCGAGATTCTCTACGCTTAAGAAGATATCGTCGATTTACAGAAACGGCCGAAACTTGACTCAAATGCATGGCGGTTTCCGGCGATTCCTTACTGCAGCGAACGGTGGCGAAGAGCTTGTCGACGTCTCGGCGTGCGGTGGTCGTGATGAGCTCCGGCCATGGCTCAACTTCCACAATGATTTCACCTTTTCCATTTCTTTCTTGATAGAACTCTCTCTTTTTTCTTTTTCTTCTAACTTTCTGATTTTTTTGATGCAGGTGGAGAAAACAATGTGAAGGGTGGGGTATTTATAGACAAACATCTTAGGCCTTCGTGTATTGTTTTGACCTAGCGAGTTTCAAGACCGGAATCGGGTCGTTACAAAATATATAATTTTAGCTGCTCTCCTTCGATACTTATCAAATCATGAAGCCAATATGAACGTTCCGTCATCGATTTGCTTCTGAAAAAACATGGAAAAGAAATGGCGATCTGGTTTCGTTGAATAACGTACACGTTAGAGCCGAGAGGCTTACAATATTCTATGCTTATGAGCCGTGATATACACTAACTCATCAACTTCTTGGTTACCAACACATCCTCTTCGTGTCTGCTTTACGATTTTTTAGCAACGGTTTAGAGTTCTTAGAAATTCATAAACTTATTGCTTAACAACCAATCCTCTTCGTATCTGTTTTAGGAGTCTTAGTAGACAAAAAAATTCTTTAAAACATGCAGCCGATATGAACGTCTAATTTTTCATTGTTATTCGTATTAGTAGACAAAAAAAGAGAAATTAGGAGCTACACCAACGAAGTATAGCGTATTTAGCAACCTGCCAAACGACACTGTTTTGAAACTTTCTGTCAAATGTTTAAGACATTTATACCGCTATAAGCCTTCTACGTAAAGTAACCGTTCTGGAGCCAAAATCTTACGGGGGCGATTTTGAGATCTTTGACGTGTATTCGGAAAGATTTTATAGTCACTGTTCACATGTATGAAAATCTTCTTGTGTCAGAGACGAACAAGGAAGGGAGTAATCTATTACACATACTCTCTATCTATCTCCCCATTTCTCTTCATCTCTCACTTCCAGAAAAAGAAAAAAATCCCAATTGCAAATCAAAAACCCTAGAAAACAACTCTGCGTAGTTATAATGGAGAAGCAGAGGTTGACAGCTCTGTCGTGTACTATATCGGAGAGAATATTCAAGGCTGGCGAAGAACCAACAGGGGTGAGGGTCACACCTTATCACAAACGGTTTGGTATCAAGCAAATTCTAAACGCTCTTGAGCCCGAAGAAATCGAGAAACGGGCTTCTCCTTTCGGTAAATTTGTAGAGCTTGCTGATAAGCCTTCATTCTCTGGTCGATTTGGTCGCTATATCATCTCAAGACAGTTGAAAGTTGCGAAGAAGCATGAGGCTAGTATTGGCAAGACTATCGTCTAGTTTAACCTTACATTCTATTTATTAACTATGAGGACATATGTTACTCGGAAAATATATTTTATGGTTAAGGGTACTGGTTAACGTTGAAAATGTGGAGTTTATGGAAATAGTTGGGCAATATATGTATTGGTACAGCTACCATTATCATTATCCGTACAATATATTTATTACATATAAGGGCGTCCTTGTTATCCACATAATGTGCGAGGGTATATGTTTAAGGGTTTACGGTTTACGGTTTACGGTTTAAGGTTCCCGGTTTAGTGTTTAGGGTATACGGTTTACTGTTTACGGTTTACGGTTTAGGGTTTTAGTGTTTAGGGTTTAGGGTTTAGGTATATAATTTTCAGCATAAGGTTGTAAAATGAAGGTATAGGGTTGTATGTTGAGGGTTTACGGTTCAGGGTTTAGGGTTTAGGGTTTATGGTTTAGAGTTTAGGGCTTACTTTTACGTGTCGAATTTGTGGAACTAGCTGGCCAATATAAATATCGGTCGAGTTACGATAAACATTATTCGTACAATATATTTATTAGATTCGAGGGCGTCCATGTTAGTAACATAAGCGGCAAGGGTATATGATTTATGGTTTAGGATTTAGGGATTAGGGTTTAGGGTTTAGGGTTTAGGGTTTCGGGTATATAAATTTCAGCATAAGGTTGTAAAATGAAGGGTATAGGGTTGTACGTTGAGGGTTTACGGTTCAGGGTTTAGGGTTTAGGGTTTATGGTTTAGAGTTTAGGGCTTACTTTTACGTGTCGAATTTGTGGAACTAGCTGGCCAATATAAATATCGGTCGAGTTACGATAAACATTATTCGTACAATATATTTATTAGATTCGAGGGCGTCCATGTTAGTAACATAAGCGGCAAGGGTATATGATTTATGGTTTAGGGTTTAGGGATTAGGGTTTAGGGTTTAGGGTTTAGGGT
>NC_027751.1:17744268-17744875 GCF_000695525.1 Brassica oleracea var. oleracea | reverse complement strand
GGTTTAGGGTTTAAGGTTTAGGGTTTAGGGTTTATGGTTTAGGTATATAATTTGGAACATAAGGTTGTAAAATGAAGGGTATAGGGTTGTATGTTGAGGGTTTACAGTTCAGGGTTCATGGTTAACGGTATTAGGTTTACTTTTTTTACATGTCGAGTTTATGGAACTAGCTGGTCAATATAAGTATTGGTCGAGCTACCATAAACATTATCCGTAAACTATATTTATTAGATATGAAGGCGTCCATGTTAGCAACACAACGGGCGAGGGTATATGGTTTATGGTTTATGATTTAGGGTTTAGGGATTAGTTGTAGGGTTTAGGGTTTAGGATTTAGGGTTTAGGTCTTCTGTGACATGAAAGGATTCGTGTTAGCACTACAGTTAGTCATGCTGAGGTGGTTCAAGATGGGAGCTCATCTGAGGATGACAATTTGGATGAGGATAACGCCGTGACGAAATCTATCAGCCCTGGACATGCCCCGACACCGATGCTGCAGGAACGTGCGGTGGTGGACAAGGTCGTTTGTGCATGTATTAGTGGGGGAGACGAGGGAGGTGGTGTTGCTGTAAGTGACGACATTCAACCTGAGACCGAGGAGTTTGGT
>NC_027751.1:17732994-17744006 GCF_000695525.1 Brassica oleracea var. oleracea | reverse complement strand
ACTTTGGTAGTAGCCGGCTAAGTTGTATATGTTAATTATCTGGAACAGCTCCATTGTTACGGGGTGAGGCAAATTTTTTGGGATTGATTCGTTTTTGGCTTGCGCCGTTTGTGTCAGAAATTATGTGGACGAGAAGTTATCACTACTCACCACTGTTTAAGTTTGTTTACCGATGAAATCTAATAATATCTTTTGATATCTAAATAATATCTACACATAATCTATGGAAAATCTTAATAATTCTGATACACCTATAAACCCTACTTCCCTATGCTCGTGGAAGTCGAAATCGCAAGTGGTAAGGGAATTTTCGTCAACAACCATATTCCATTTTCCACAACTTTTCGGTTCCCGTACTATTCTTGGTACTTACCTAATTTGGACTTCTTCTATGGGTTTTGACCCAATTTGCTCACAAAAAAATCTAATATTAGCTGCTCTCCTTTGATACTCATCAACTCATGCAGCCGATATGAACGGCTCGTAATTGATTTGTCCGAAAGTTTATGTTCCATTAGTAAACGTATATAAGGAAAATTTGTCTTTAAAACACAATAAACTTTTTGAGAAGCCTTGTAACGGCGTCTTTGTTCTAAAAACCTTGTGAGGCCGCCACATGTGAATACTTTTAAGACAAATGCTTCTCCTTTAATATAAAAGGGACGATGATGATCCTTGTAGTTATGACTTTGCATATATACAATATGAAATAACATCTTATTCGTTGCAGAATGACAAAAATATGTAAGAAAATAAAGACGATAGATATATAGAAAATGAAATTTACAAATTATCATGCTCAATTACCATTGCTCCTCTCCAGGTTTCACCGGCACCAACATCAATGGGAACGAGCATGGATGCAGGACCGGTGCACACAAAATAATGTTGCTTCCCAAACTTGTCCCACATTGATCCTGGGGATCCCACGTACATGTCTTCGAACCCCATCCTTATCATCCTGAAGAACAATCCTCGTCCCTACAGAGTTTAAACTTCAGACATCAGATTCTAATAAATTCGTAGTTATGTTATAAACACACACTTAGACGATAAACAAAGATCCACGATCATATATAAGAGACGAGTCAACCTGTTCAATGTAAATTAGTGTTTAGTTGAAAGTCTGATACAACATCAGAAATAAAATTGAACCTAAGGTGACATAAAATTAATATATTCATTATTCAAATCAATTATGTTCTCGTTGTCAATTGCTATTTTATTAAGTTTTAATGCATATTTTCACCACAACTACATACATTTTGCATCCAACATATATCTGATTTTCTTGGATGATTGGTTCTGAATCCAAATGCAGCATTAAACGTGAGGCCAAATTGACCATACTACATGCCATTTGCAACCATATGTTGCATCCAAATGCATAAACGAAAAATTACCATATATAATATCAGAACAGAGAGTAACCTGAAAAATATATTGAAGTTAAAATTACCTGATCAATGGTTTCAAATTTAGAAGGTGGAGTGTTATAGACGGCCTTTAGTCTCTCAGCCGGAGGGGCAGCATAGACTCTACTCATCTTCTTCTCAAGAAGTGTAATCATAGAGTCTTCAACTGCCCAAATCCCCGGTTTTTCCCCATCTTCTGACCCAAACCACCCGGAAGAGTCTGCCTTCATTGCATCAGAAGGAGACATAAGCTCGAAAGGCGAAGATAATGGAGGACTGGGGCAATAGGAGCAGCCCTTAAGCCCTTGAATTCCAGCACCACTCCGTTTCTTGAATATCAAGGAACTTATAATCCCCGGTTTAAGGGAAACCGGTTTGCGACCGTTGTTCTTCATCACCACAGCTGTAGCTATGCTTACTGGATAGAGAGAGACGATGTAGGTTATGTCAAGAAATCCGGCCGTACAGCTCAGTTCAATCTGAGAAACGTAAGCCACAAGATTTCATCATTTGTCTCAACAAAAAAAGATTTGATTGGGTGTATTTAGGTAGTACCAAATCTCACCTGAAGAGCATCAATGGCGTCTGAATCAGTGTCCTTAACAGTCCAATTACAACCTGATAGTACTGAAGAAGCTTCTTCTTCGTTTATGATGATAAGACCAACCCCGCCTCGGGTTATATTACTGTCCTCTACTGTGTAAAGGACTTCCTCGAATCCGTCGTCTTTCCAGTATACTTTTGGTTGATATGAAATAACATGAGCATCTGCTAGACTCAGCTTTAAAGAGCTTCCGTTTCTGACCTTCAGCTCGACCATGTTTGGTCCCGAGAACTTTATGCCCTTTCGTCCAAATTTTTCTTCAAGCCCTTCAGTTATTGTCTGGGTCTGAGGAGCTGAAGTCGAAGTCTTTACAGCTTTTGGTTTAAGGGTAGAAGAAAAAGAGACTTTTGGTTGAAGGAGAGAAGAAAAGGAGGTAAGAGAAGCCATTGATTGGGAGAGGAAGGAAGGAGAAGAAAAAAGATAAGACCAGTGAGGTTGTTGTAGTAACGCTAAAGCCTAATCCTTTTTTTTTTGTCATTTACTAGCATGTTTTTTTATCATGTGGTTGTCAATACGCTAAAGCATTTCTTCTTTTTCTCAACCGGACAAATCGAATCATCTTCCCTACTATCATCACCGTCTTCTGTAACCGTCATCTTCTATATCATCAGCTTCTTTTGTCTATTTCAAAGTGTAGTAAACAGGATTATTAATGGATAAACTCTCTGAAATTATTTGAGGTAATAGATTCATATATAAAATAGATATATGAAGAGATGTTCTACTAAATACTGTCTTGTTTTGTTTTTAGTTGTGCTTTTGCTTGCTGCTCTATAACTTAAGTAGCAGTTAAGTATAATGTGGAGCTGAAAGAGTGTGCATGATTTGGTTCTGCTCACTGTAGGCTGAATAGAGTCTTGGCCATTTTGCATTGGTTTCAGAAAACAAGCTTCTGGCTTTCCTATTTTATCCCGTTGCTTGAAGAGAAGAAAGAACTAACAATTGTATAATGATTCTGAATACAGTTTATCCAGTTGCTTTCCTATCTCTGTGGAATTCCTGTTTTACCACAACTTTCATTAACTTTTCAAATTTATCTTTTAAAGGATAGCTATTTTTATTAATACATTAAACTTGTGATTAAAAAGAATACATTTATTCTCTAAATCGAGCTGTTCTGGCTAAGAAATATGCGTCCCATTTTGTTTTCGAGAATATGGAATATCCCTGAAATTATGCAATTTTTTCTCCAATTCTTATATCTTCTACAACTCTGTTGAGAAATTCGGCCATGCATAAGGTTACAGTAACATCGTTATCAAGTCTTTACTTTATGTCCCAAGTACTGAAATGTCAAATGATACAACATGATTTCCGTTACCCAGCGTAGCGCTTTCAACTGCGAATTTGCAATGCATATTCTCTTCGTCTTTTATTTTTTAAACCCATAAATTGTGTTTGATCAGTGCTATCTTTGCACATCCACCCACATCCACTAAAAATCGATGTAGAGGTCCAAAACCCATATACCAAACATATATTCTCTAAGTGTAAGCCTTGAGATGTTGCTACTGCTGTTTGGATCAAATCACTAGTTGGTTCATTTGTCGTGAACCATGCTTGGCATTCTCCTTCTACATATCTGATCAGTTCAATTGGTTCTTTATCAATCGCTATGAATAGTTTATCATAACTTACTTTCCAAAGATACCAAAGTATCCATGGATAAGGTCTATGTCAATTTCCAGATCTTTGGTACTATTATTCTTCTAAAAAAGATAATTCATGTTAGTGTATATGCTGGAAACTGGAAATATATTTGGATGAGATGGTGTAGATGCTAGATCCCACGCTTGAAGCAATGGTTGATATTGAAGAATAGCTTGAATTACAGACTCATCAGTTTCCCCACATCTTAGACAAATATTGTCACATCGCTATGGTGACGACTCAAATTTCTTGTGACATCTACATGTCCAGTGATTAGCTGCCATGTAAAATGATAAAATTTTGAGGAGTCTTTAACTTCCAAGCAAAGTCTTGGAGCTTTGCGATATTAGGTTCAATGTAAACAACATCTTCTCCAGTCTTGAGTCTATGTCTTGCCATCCAATATCCTGACTTAGTAGTATACAAACTACTCTTGGTAAAACTCTAATAATAAGTATCACAATGTAAAGATCGGCTTAATGAAAAGCTGATAGACTATGGATTTGATCCATTTTCATCCATAGTTTATAGGTGTTTTTACTAATAACTATTATATTATAGAGTCTATTTATTATATTTATAAGATCATAAGTGTTTTGGAGATAAATGATGATTTTGGAGCGTTTTGAAGATATTTGGAGCAAGCACCCGAGATGACCATCGAGCTCGACCGATTGGAGAGAAATAATCGATCGATACTCACATCTGTGTATCGATCGACAGCGAAGCGCGCAGAAAGCCCATTTGGTCACAGCCAACTTGAAGCCCAAGTCTTCACCTTTTTACAAGATTACCCCTGACGAGTTTTACCCTAATTATATAAGCTTTGCCGTCATGTTAGAGGTAAAGTGTGCTTTTCTAGTTTTATGATTTTCACAACAAAGGTTTTTAGGATTTTGATAGATTGGAGAGAAGATCCAAAGTTATAATTTGTGATTGGAACTCCACTGATATCTATTTACTATTCTAATGTAGTTTTTAATCTTAACTGCTGTTATGGATTGATTAGCCATGTTTGAGTAGTTCCATTGTTAGATTTTAGGGTTTACATAGGTTATGAGGGATTAGCCCCAACTATAGATTGCTGAGTTGTGATAATCATCTTTAGGATTGTTCATTAATGCTTGTGTCTAGATTAGCTACCTAGAACCTGCCCTTGGATTTGATTAATAAAAGCGAGAGCTTTATTCTCATCCTGAAAACATTCTAATAGAGCTATGTTTCTTGCTATGAGCAAGGCGAGAGCTGATCTAGTGAGCTTACTAAGCTGTTATTCAACCCGCGCATAAAGCTTGACTAGAGCGCGTCGATCGATATCACACTTGAATAATCGATCGGCGGTGCAAAAGGTGTATCGATCGATATCCCTATAGGATTATCGATTGACACTTTCTATTGATCAAAATACGACAGTTGAGATCTATAGATCTAGTTAATAGACGAGTCCAAACATTGCGAACACTGATGGACTTGTAGACTAAGTAGTTGAGCTTTACATTATCATGCATGCAACTCATTAGGCATCTGTAGGATTATAATCCCAAGTTTCCTGAATAAAAACCCTAAGTCTAACTATTTCCTTTTTAAGAACCAAAACCTCAAACTAACTATTGAACAAATACTTGTTCAATATAAAAACTGCAATTTATATTTAAAAACTCTAAAACCAATCTTGCTTAACAAATCATATTAGATTTCCTAGGTTCCCTAGCCCACTGTGAATTCGATCTCTAAGTACTACAACTCGACCTCTTATTTGAGAGAGTATAAATCACTCCTTAGGGTAATTTGACTGGTATCAAATTTGGCCCCGTTGCCGGGGAGCTTTGATCGCCTATTTATCTAATTTTTGTTAAGTTTCTGACATAAAAGTTTCTTGGATTTTCAGGTACATGCCCAACAGTACCAGAAGCAACAAGGAAACTCAACTGCTATTCTCACCAGATCATGCAAGTTTGGAACGTTCGATCCGCAAGGAAGCGCACTCCTCATCGACCGACAACACCACCTGTGTGTCGCTCGATTCTGCTCAACCACTATCGAGAGGGATTTTGAGTTGAAAGCGCAATGCTACACGCTTGTGGGACAGTTACCCTACCATGGATTATCCCACGAGCATCCTGTGGACCATCTGGAGAGGTTCGAGGATCCGATTTTTGCTATTAGAGTCGAGGGAGTCTCTGAGGACTACCTGTTATGCAAGCTCTTCAGGTACTCACTTACTGGAGAACCTCTGCATTGGCTCAAGTAGTTACAACCAGGATCTCTTAAATCCTGGAGCGACATCAAGAATGCATTCTTATGCACTTTCTTTGATGAAGCGCATGCTGAAGACTTGAGGAGCAATATTGCTACATTCATTTAGGAGCCTGTAGAATCATTCAGGGGCTCTTGGATCAGATTCAAGTCTTATCAGAGAGATTGTCCACACCATGGATTCAATGAAGTACAACTGCTCAATACTTTCTACAGAGGCATCGTGGTGCAGTACCAAATGGCTCTTGATGCTTCTAGCAATGGAAACTTCAACACCAGGAATCCAGAGCAGGCAGTCAAGGTTATTGAAAACCTAGCATCTAGCAACAACACCAAGAACACTGATTTTGAGAGGAAAAGATCTGCCACCTTCCTTGGGAACGATCAGATGGATGAGGTGAAGGCAAAGCTGGATAGTGTTCACAAACTTCTCAGGAAGCAGGTTAGCTTTGTTGAAGATGCAGAAGCTGTAGAGGGTAGAGCAGATGAAAAAGAGGTGAACTACATTGGTGGAACTGGATTCCAAGGTTCTGGAAACCAGGGTGGAAACAGAAACTCCTATGGAAATAGGAGTAACTTCAACCAAAATTCACAGTACCAGAAACCCTACAACAACAGCTACGGCAACAACATGAATTATGGAAGTTCCTACTACCATAACCCACCGCCGCCTACTCAAGAGAGCAAGATTGAAGAGATGCTCGATAGGGTTCTTGAGGCACATCAACGAATGACAGTGGACTTCAATGGGAAGATAGATTCTGTCTACACCAACCTGAACACAAAGTTTGAGACTTTGAGCACTCATATGAAGAAGCTGGAGATGAAGGTTGTGCAGACAGGAGATGCTGTTAAGAGGCAGGAAACCTCGACAAGAGGAGTAGGGGATGATGTGATGAACACCACGTGAATGCCATCATTGAGGATGATTTTTGGCAAGTGGTGAAGGAAGAGAAGCTGCAAGAAGGAGATTTCGAGGTAGAAAGTTTGATGAGTCTCGGCGGATCGCAATGGTGTCAATCGACGCCAGACCACGAACATCGATCGACATACATCAGTCCAAATCGATCGACATGAACTGCAGAGCATCGATCGACGACGCCTACGGAGTCAGCTGCTTCTTGCAATGCCGTGAAGATTCTAATTCACGAGGAGTTTGCAGCAAAACACCCACATCCGCCCAGCCCTGATAAAGTCAGAATCGCTCTACGAGCTGATACCTCCATCGATCGACACAGAGAATCATCCATCAATCGACACTCAGAGGCGCCATCAATCGATAACCTCCAGCGCCTATCGATCGACGAGCACCTATTACCTACCGAGTGCAGATGCCAAAGATAGATGTTGCACGACTCAATGCACTCAGGCCCAAACCCAAACCTTCAGAATACCCACCAAAGCCCGTCAGGACACCTTCAGATGATGGAGAAGATCCTATGGAAGAGGATAGGGTTCTTACTGGAAGAACCCTAAGGAGAAGAAAGGAAAAAGTGGCAAAACATCTGAAGAGGGGGGCCAATGATAAGGAAAAGGAAAGTTTCCGGAGGAGAGTCTTCAGGATTCCTATAGATAAGCCATTCGAGGATGCTTATTATACCCACATATTTTGGATGTTCTTCAGAGAGACAAGGGAGAAATAAGAAGACATCAGGAGAATGTTCTGTGAAGCTAGAGAAAAGATGAGGATGAAGGGTATCCTGGAAAATTTGCAATACCATGCACGGTGAAAGGTATTGAGTTCCCACATGCCTTGTGCGACACAGGAGCATCAGTCAGCATCCTACCTAAGGTTATAGCAGACCATCTGGGTCTGCAGATGGTCTGCAGGTGGAGCCTTCGCATGAATTATTCACTTTTGTGGATTGTTCCCAGAAGAAGTCAGGAGGAATTGTGAGAGACCTAGAGGTGCAGATTGGTAATGCCCTAGTTCCAGTTGATTTCCATGTCTTGGACATCAAGTTAAACTGGAACTCCTCTCTACTACTTGGGAGAGTTTTCTTGTCAATAGTGGGAGCAGTGTGCAACATGCAAACCAACCAGTTGTGTCTAACACTCATCGATCCTAATGGCCACTACGACCCTATACCAGTCAAGATGCCACATACGATCTCTAGAAGAATCAATGATTCAGGAGTCATTGCAGCTTGCCACTGTGAAAACGAGTACGAAACCGATTACTCGGCGTCGATCGAAACTCACACTACAACATCGATCGGCAGTGGTCACCAGAAATCGACCGACATACCACAAGCAGAATCGGTCGATAGTCGTCCAGATGATTGGGATAACGACTACTATAATCCCGCTATTGCAGCATACACCAGACAAAATATGCATACATAAGAGTATGATGAAGACTATGAGGAGGAACGAGCTGCTGAGTACAGAGCCATCCTTGATGTGGAAGATAAACTATTACATCATTCCTCCTGGAAAAGGAATTCACCATCGATCGACATGACAACTTGGCCATCGACCGACACTCAACCTCATCAACGATTCCGAAAACGAACATCGATCGATACTGCCTACTGCAAATCGATCGACACTAGCGTCAACCGTGCACGAGAAGGAGACTACTCGATTGGCAGTTAGGCAGATGAAGACCACCACGAAAGCTTCACATTAGAAACATCAACCTACGCACCAGGAGCAGATAATCTAAGTGACAAGTTCACAGACGAGGAGCTGCTCAACATGAACATATCAGATTAGAGCAATAGCTGCTTTGGAAAAAACTCGTTTCAGCCATCCGATCGACAGAGCAATCCGCCCATCGATCGACACACAACACCAACAATCGATCGACAACAACAATGCAACATCGATCGACAACCGTCCAATACCAAACACCACTGTAAGAGAAAAAGATAAATTCGATCACCATTTTCTAACTCCAGATGAATTTGTTATTTTCAGGGACCCTGATGGCTACGCAAAAGCAATAGACGGCCGTACACTACACGTATCTCGCAAAGATATCGCAAATATCCTTCAAACAGCCAATGGAGCAGACAATCTGTTCATGCATCACCGCAACAATCCAGAACATAAGGCTACAAAGGAGTTCTATGACACAGCTGGTGGCATAGACAACAACTTCATACAAAAATCTCGCCATCCAACTCAACCATCGATCGACGTTGCCGTGCCAACATCGGTCGACAGACAGCCAGAATTCGGGAGAAGAGCTTATGATCTCTATGGTAACAAGAAATTTTATTGGGAGGAGAAAGATGAGTATGGAGTCTTCAGAGATGATCAGAGATACGCCAGAGATCTAGATGGAAACACCATTCGTCTTCACAACACGGATATCAGAAAAGTTATGGAAAGAGCTTCAAGAGATGAGCCAAGCTGCATATGTCTTCCTGAGCATGCTAACTTATTCACACAGACCAAGCTGGTACCAGAGATCTACACCAAGGACGAGATCAATGAGATGTTCTATGGAGTCTGTGGAGAACACGAGAAGAGCAAAGAAGCTTTCCAGATGAAGCTTGATGGTGTCTACTATCCATTAAATGATAGTATCGGTTGGTTAACTACTTGCATGGAGGAGATGAAGCAAGACATAGCCAAAATTCAGCAAGCAACCGAAGCTTCTCGCCAGACATCGATCGACAGACGTCATCATTCATCGATTGATTGTCGCTTACCAACATCGATCTACCCACGCTTACCAGCATCGATCGACACCAGTTCACCACATTCACATCCGATGCAGCCACCACAGAATTTTCACATCAGAGAAGAGATAGATCAGTTGGTAGAAGAAATTTATTGAGCTCTGGAAACTACAGAAGAGAGGCTCGATGGGAGATGTGATGACATCTATTTCCCAATGGATCTTAGCATCGGTGCTTTGACATCCAAGATTGAAGCTATACAAAGGGAATTGGTGGAGATTCAGAGTTACATAGCCCGTCGACCAGAAGCATCGTTATCGATCGACAGACCCAACAACATATCGACAAACATTCGCCATCGAACATCGGTCGACGACGCTAAAAATCGAGGCCGGCTAGTACCAAAGATGACATCAGACACGTCCAACACACATTACCATGGAGAGGAGATCTCAGCTGAGACTTACGCCACACTTAGGAGACATCGGTTCAACCTGGAGAATCTTGAAGAAAGATTGCAGCGAATGGAAAAAACAACTGTAACAATGAAAGAAAAATGGTGTAGAGGGGATGAAGCTATGAGAGACTTCACTTGTACATGGTTCAACAAGCGCAAAGAAGAGATGGATACTTGTTTTCCAACAAGTCTCAGTTCTCAACATTACTAACCAAATCACCTCCAAAGTCAAGCTAAATGACTATAACAAAGCGCTGAGTGGGAGGCAACCCACTATTAGGTAATATTTATTTAGTTTTTATTGATATACTATTCATGTTGGTTTTTAATTATTGCAGGTCATAAAAAAAAAGTAGAACCGAGTAGACGATTGCCATCAATATCGACCAACGCGTAATTGTCGAAATCAATCGACATGGCCTTACCTGCATCGACCGATATCAAGAACTCTACATCGGTCGACATCCATTCCGGTCTGGTATAACGTTCTTACTTGTTAAATTGAGTCCTTATGATTTAGTTCTCACCATACTTCCGACTGAGTTTACACTGGGGACAGTGTAGTTTAAGTCTGGACGGAGGTTTACTGATATTTATCTACTTATTAGTCTTATTAAAATTTTTTCAAAAGTATGTTAATATTGAGTCAAGAAGGGGATTGTGAACTTTTAGATTTTGCTAGATATCTAACCACTCTTTAGCACAATTCTAGACTTTCTGATTGCAGATAGTTCTAAATGTTGGGGAAAAATACTCAGGTATTGAATTCCTCCAGATCCCAGGCAGGACACCGGCCTTTGGATCCCCACTGGAAGGAACCCCGGTTCCCAGGATCCCCGCTGGAAGGAACACCGGCCTCTGGATCCCCAGTTTTCCGGGTTCGGTCTCAGGATCGCTCCCCTTCCTACGGGAAATGGAAAACTTTCGATAAGGAGAACCTTCCATATTTCCGAATACGGAAGAGTTTAACCTACTCCAACCGACTAAGGCCCGCCTTA
>NC_027751.1:17727494-17732826 GCF_000695525.1 Brassica oleracea var. oleracea | reverse complement strand
GGGAGTAATCTAAACTACGTGATAATGGCGGTGGATGAGCATGACGAGCTACCCGAAGCTACTCAGAGAGAGGCTGAACTCCAAGAACAAATCGATGACCTGAATGGTCAAGTAACTGGGTTACATAGAGCTCGGGAAGATACCAATCCCGAGCTGTCCTCGGAGTTCCAAATCCTTAAGGAAAAACTCGACGAACACTCTAAGCAATTAGAGCAGAGCGCCGAGAAGCTCAGCCAGCTCGAATCGGAGAATCTTACCCTCTGAGACGAGAACCAAGCCTTTAACGCGGCAGGCAACAAGAAGCGTCGATTCCGGACTCAGGTTCTCCCCATGCCGCCTCTGGAAACACCTAACTCCGGGGCAGGCGCGAATCTCCCAACTGTGGCGCCGGGAGGAGAAGCATCTACGCGAGAAATGGCTAAGAACACTCAGACCTATGACGGGGAGGACAGCGACCGGAACCCGGGCCTAATAAGGAAGCATCAGACGGAGCAGCGAGAGCGGAGTCTCCCATGATCGCTTACCCTCACCAGATGTTCTCCGATAGGCTTGACGCTATGCAATCCATGGTAGGGAGACTCCCAAGGGTAGCTCCCCCAATACAAAAGAGCAACCACGATTCCTACGCCGACACTCCCTTCACGGATGAGATCACCTTGATTGAGCTGCCCAGGAAGTTCTCTTTCCCCAGTATCAAGGCGTACAACGGCACCACTGATCAGGACGACCACGTTGCCCAATACAGGCAGATGATGCTCGCTGAAGCACTCCCCAATGGGTCACGCGAAACTACCATGTGCAAAGGTTTCGGCTCCACTATGACCGGACCTTCTCTGCAATGGTATATCAACTAGCCCTCCAGGTCCATAGATTCCTTCCCAGTTCTCAGCGATAAGTTCGTGGAACAATTCGGCAGCAGCAGGGACCTGGAGAAAACCTCCGACAGCCTCTACGAAATCCTCCAGCATCGAGCGGAACCCCTGAGAGGCTAGATAGCCCGCTTCAATCAAGAAAAGGTGGCTATCCCCGAATGCAGTATCCCCACTACTATCTCTGCTTTCAAGAGAGGCCTGCTCCCCGACAGAGACCTCTACAAAGAGCTTACCAAATACGAGTGCAAAACCATGGAAGACATCCTATCTCGAGCCTGGGCGCAGGTCAAATGGGAGGAAGACGTCGCCAGCCGTGCCAAGGCGCAACAAAAGCAAGATCCTAAGACGATCAGACCAGACCGAACCGAGCGAGACAAAAAACCATCTCAAAGACCAGCTAGGGACTCCGGGAATCGAAAACGGGGCAGGTACCAGAACCGGCCAATCGAGAAGGTAGAAGGGATGGCAGTGTCCACGTGGCCAAACATCTCTCACCTCTCCGTCTCAAGGCCGAAGCTTATCAATGTTCTGAGGCAGATGGGCCACCAGGTCAAGTGGCCTCAGAAGATGAAAGCCTCCGACTCTTTCTGGAATCCTGGCTTCTGGTGCGACTTCCACCGAGACCACAGTCACAAAACGGAGGACTGTGTCGCACTAAAGATCGAGGTCAACGAGCTGCTTAGGAAAGGGCACCTTAGGGAGTTCCTTTCCGAGAAGGCCAAAAGCCATCTAAGCAAGGAGACAACGGGTAAGCCCACTGAAGCTGCTCCCGTCTCGCCACCGCGACAGGACCAAGTGATCCATGTCATCTCGGGCGGTTCGGAAATCAGCGGCATAAGCCATGCGGCCGCGAAGAAAAGCACCTGGAACGCCAAACACGTCCTAGAGGCAGCCAAGCCAAAACACCTGCTCCTATGGACGGACGAAATAAGTTTCACGGCCAAAGAGCAGGAGAAAGTCCTCACTCCTCACCACGACACCCTGGTTATCTCGCTCACTGTAGCGAACTGCTTGGTAAAAAGGATACTGGTAGACAATATGGAAGCTCAGGTAACATCATCTTCTAGGCCGCATATGAGGACCTGGGGCTGGAGGAAGGCGCTCTAACTCGTAGGGTAACCCCCCTTATAGGTTTCAGCGGGGAAGTCAAGCAAACCGCAGGGGAGATAACCCTCCCCGTATATGCCGAAGGAGTGAACATGTCAACCAAATTCCTCGTGGTTGATTGCGATTCTTCCTACAACATGATCTTAGGACGGCCCTGGATCCACGGAATGGGGGCCATCCCCTCGACCCTTCACCAAATGGTAAAGTTCCCTACGCCCTGGGGCATAAAAGCGATCAGAGGGGATCAAAAATATTCCCGCGCCTGCTATCAGACCACTCTGAAAGGAAAGACTAAGGTCTTATAGCAATTACATAGCAAACCTCCGGCTCATCACACCGAGGAACCAGAGGTAGAAGAAATGGATGAGGTGCCATTAACCGAAGGAGATCAGACCCGACATATCAAGATCGGCTCCAAGCTAACCGAAGGGTTGAGAAGAAGGCTGATAGACTTCCTCAGGTCTAACTCCGATTGCTTCGCTTGGTCCCACGCATACATGCCTGGGATCGATCCGGAGATCATCATGCATAAGCTGCAGGTGGATCCCCTACACCAACCCATCAGACAAAAGAGACGGAAGTTTGCTCCTGAGAGAGATGTGATCATCAACGATGAAGTCAAGAGCCTGCTCGGCGCGGGGTTCATTCGTGAGGTGCAGTATCCAAAGTGGCTATCTAACGTCGTCGTGGTCAAGAAAAAGAACGGGAAGTGGAGAGTTTGCATTGACTTCACGGACCTCAATAAATCCGGTCCAAAGGACCCCTTCCCGCTACCTCATATCGACAAGCTGGTGGACGCCACCGCGGGGCACCAGCTGATGAGCTTCATGGACGCGTTCTTCGGCTATAACCAGATATTCATGCATCCGGAAGACTAGGAGAAAACATCCTTCATGACGTCCAGAGGAATCTACTGCTATAAGGTTATGCCCTTCAGCCTAAAGAACGCGGGATCGACCTATCAGCGGCTGGTGAACATGATGTTCGCGGACCAAATCGGGAGAACCGTGGAGGTCTACATCGACGACATGCTGGTTAAATCCCTGGAAGCGGAAGACCACATATGTCACCTGCAGCAAGCCTTCTCCACCCTCAGGAAATATAACATGAAGCTCAACCCGGCTAAATGCTCATTCAGGGTCAGCTCTGGCAAGTTCCTCGGGTACATTGTAACCCACCGGGGCATCGAGGCCAACCCGGAGCAAATCAGGGCCATCCTCTCGATCCCTTCACTGAAGAACGTCAAGGAGGTTCAAAAGCTAATGGGAAGGATGACAGCCTTGAGCAGATTCATCTCCAGACTCTCCGACAAATCTGACGCCTTTTTCGGAACTCTAAAAAATCGGAAGGATTTCCACTGGACGGGAGAATGCAATCCGCCCTCCAAGAGCTGAAATCGTATCTTACCACTCCTCCTCTCCTGTCCAAGACACTACTCGGTGAAGTCCTGCTGCTATATCTAGCAGTCTCCGAACACGCCGTGAGCGCATTCTTAGTTCGCGAGGAGGGGAACATGCAGCTACCAATCTACTATGTAAGAAAGGCTCTCCTGGACGCGGAGCTGGCCTTAGCCGTGATAGACACCACTCGCAAGCTCCGACCTTACTTCCAGGATCATCAAATTGTGATTGTTACCTCCTTCCCTGTAAAGTTGGTCCTCCACAAACCGGAAGTTTCCGGAAGCCTAGCCAAATGGGCTGTGGAACTAGGGGAGTACGACGTAATATTTTGACCCGCCACGGCTCTAAAGTCACGGGTCCTAGCAGACTTCGTGGCTGAATTCCCCCCTTCCTTGCTCCCCGCTCTGGAGCAGGAGGTACGCCTCCAAGGCGAGATTAAGGAAGAAGGAGTATATAAGGAGGACCCAGGACGAAGAGAAGAGAAGAGCATTCTAAGAGCAAACTTAATACTTAGAGCAATTTAGGTATTTTTCCGTTTTTACTATCGAGCTGCGACTCGACTAGGTTAGAATTTAGGTGGCTAGACTAGCGAACATACCGACAGCTCTCGTGGCCTAGGATCTTACCTGTTGTTTACGCTCAAACGCGAATTTGGAAATAAGACCTCTTTGTTCTCTTTTCGCTCTTTTACGATTTATTATTTTCGAATCTTTCATATTGATTGTGTTGTGCGTGGCCCAGCAGATAACCGGGACCTTCAGGGAAGGCTAGGTTGACTTGGCTTTCCTCCGATTAACAAAACTCGACGGTGTGAATTTTGGTTCCCACAGTTTAGCGCTAGAAGGAGGGGAGGGTACAGATCTATATCTCTCGCAACCACACACGCTCAGTCCGATATGACGACCAACGCTGACAAAGACCCGCAAACACACGATGGGACTCCCGTTGATGCCAACGCTGATAAAACTCCAGCTTGAAACGTATCAACGGTCACTGCCGACACCGTGATACTAGACCAGATGAAGGAAATGTTCGCCTCCGCTCAGAAAAAGACGGACGAACAAGGAAAACTCGTGGCCTCTCTCGCAAAACAGGTGGAAACCATAACGGCGAAGGCCAGGAGCAAAGCCCCACGCGGACGGAACAACAAGAGCCCGCAGCGGTAGAAGACTTGATTTCAAAACTCCGGGCAATCGAGCTGCACACGCGGACAAGGCTTCCTCAGGCCAAAATCCTGATGAAACGCTCCAGCCAGGTGCACAGCCAACTGCGGAGAACCTTCCACCTCCTCCCGGGAGCAACGAATGAGAAGAAATCGAGCGCATCGACCTGGATATAAGCGACCAGTCCGATCACTCGGACGACGTTGCTGACATCCACCCAAGAAGAACGCGAAGCCAGTCCGCTCGGCAGGACGCGTCTAACTAAAAACCCATGACCGAGGAAGAAGAAAACTTCTATTGGGTAGAACAGGGAGGAGCTGGCCGAGAAGCAGGCCAGGATCCATCGCGACCAACACAGACAAGCTCGCAAGGCTCCCAGAAATCCTGATGAGATCCACGATCTCCGCGAGTACATCGCGAAAACCGCAGCGGAGGTGAAAGCGGTGAAATCATAAATCCACTACGCGACAAGCGCTGCGCCCGAGATCGACAGACTTCTCGAGGAAGCACGCAAAACCCCGTTCACTGCCCGGATTACTGAGACCAACGTCTCGGACCCGGGGAAGATCAAAATTCCCATCTACGATGGCACCACCGACCCGAAAGCGCACCTGCATTCTTTCCAGATCGCGATGGGGAGGTGCAAACTCAAGGAACGCGAACGAGACGCTGGCTACTGCATCCTCTTCGTCCAAAACCTCAAAGGAGCCGCGCTCGAATGGTTTTCTCGCCTAAAATGAAATTCCATCGGAAGTTTCCGCCAACTTGCTTCAGAGTTTCTCAAGCAGTA
>NC_027751.1:17726203-17727248 GCF_000695525.1 Brassica oleracea var. oleracea | reverse complement strand
TCATGAACAGATTCAAGCTAGTAATGGCAAGAGTCACCGGGATCAGCGACAAAGTGGCGATCGATGCTCTGAAGAAAACTCTCTAGTACCGGTCGAAATTCCGGCATTGGGTATCCCTCGAAAAACCGAGAACGGTTCAGGATGCTCTTCATAAGGCAACAGACTTCATCATAATGGAAGGGGAGATGAAAATCCTCTCCCAGAAGTACAACCCGCAGAAGACGCCCACAAAAAAGAAAAGCTCTCGAAACGACAAGTATGTCCACCACGAGGGAGAAGACATCCAGGGCGAGCACAACAACACTATCAATTCCGAACAAGGAAAGACCTCCGGAAACACCCGGTCCAGGAACCAGTATAAGGATAATTCCTACTGCGAGTTCCACCAGACCAAAGGTCATTCCACTACGAACTACAAAGTTCTCGGCGCAAGGCTAGCCGCAAAACACCTCGCTGGCGACCTCTCGAAGGTTACTAGCATAGAAGACCTCATCCTGGATTCTGACCGCTCTCCCAGGACTGATAAAGAGTCTCCCGAGAGGGACGCACGCGCAAATCAGTCTGGCGAAAAACGCGGAAGAAGGCAGGGTGACCTTGGAGACAATAGTTCCCACCGGAGGATAAACATGATCATTGGAGAGTCGCAATTCTACCGCGACTCTGTTTCATCCATCAAGGCCTACGGAAGAAAGGCGGAAACAAGTTCTAACTGGACGACTCGGTCCCTGACCGACAACGCTCCAAACGATACGATTGTTTTCGAGCAGGAGGAAACCGTCGGACTCGATAAACCTCACAGCGACCCGCTGGTCATCGAATTTGTGATTCGAGACCTCGAAGTGGGAAGAATCCTCATCGACACAGGCAGCACGGTCAATGTCATTTTCCGCGACACTCTCCGGAGAATGAACATCGAACTCGGGGAAATCATCCCGGAACCAAAACCACTGACCGGTTTTTCGGGCACAACATCAATGACCCTCGGATCGATCAAACTTCCGGTCATGGGAAGGGAAGTCACGAAAATCGTTGACTTCGCCGTAGG
>NC_027751.1:17725006-17725988 GCF_000695525.1 Brassica oleracea var. oleracea | reverse complement strand
CCGAAGCGAGTCAAGAAAACTCAGAGTACTCCTGAAGGTTCCATAAAGAGTGATTCGGAATCACTCGCCCAAGCAACGGCTCCGGACAGCGACGCGATCCCGGACTCCATCGCCCTACCAGCGGAAAACCCGACTCACGAAATGGTCGCCGATTTAACTAAAGCCTCAACGGCCGAAGTAACAGAAACGGCCCTATCCAACGAGTAGGAACGCCCGCAACAACAAAGCAGAACTACGAGATGGCTTGATCCTCGAAAGAGGTACGTAGGCAGCTTGTCCTATTGACAAGTTCAGCTATCCCCCTCTCCAAAAAGGGGGGGGGGGAGTGGGTACGTATACTCGTATGCTCCCAACAAGTTCGGAATATCCACACATGTACTCGATATTTTCGAAACTTTTCCAATAAAACTCATTTTTTTTCGGTCTCCCGATTCACTTGCGATAAGCCGTAACAATCGGAGATTGACCAGAGAAACAATTCTCTTACATCCAACGAGGATACCATAGCGCGCTATACAAGAAATCCAAAATTTTGATCAGCACTCCAGACGGTCTCTGGAGAGTGCTCGGTTCGTTCCATACAAGTCATATAAGCCGGCGCCAAGTCGCGGACTTTAAATCGGAAAGAACCAGGTGGAAATCGCCCACAGGCAAAACGAGAGCTGATCAGTCGTCGCACATCCTTAGAGCCGAAAGTAAACCTAGGTCTTGCCTTAAACCCAGTCTTACTAGTCCACTAACATCTCAGGACATGATACGAGATCTTAAAAACATGTCCCATCGTCTATATCTAATACGCTCACGAAACTTCGCGAAACTCCTAAACGTTTCCAAACGCCCTCGTTCAGTAAGAGCAAACGAAAAAGACGATAAACTAAAAGTTAAGATACGAAGTGACTACTCGTATCTTTCCCTCACACTTGGCAGAAGTATAAACTAAAACGCACAGAATGTCAATCATTCATCATATATATAGAAGCCG
>NC_027751.1:17723879-17724872 GCF_000695525.1 Brassica oleracea var. oleracea | reverse complement strand
GAGGAACCCGGACATGGAGATCCCGAACGAGCTCACGGGCTGATCCACCTCTCCGTCCGCGACTCCGGCACCTTCATCACCGACACCGGTTACCGCTTCCGCCGTGTCCTCCGAGACCTCGATGGAGACCCAAAGCTGTCGGACCCTTCCTTCGATCGGAGGAACCAAAGATTTGGCATTGGTACACCCATTCATAAGACCCGACATCTCGGCGACCTCGGCAGGAAAAGAGAAGTCCTCGTTTTATGACTCGTAGAGGGTAGCAACCAAGCCACAGCACTCGCGAAAATCGCCCATGAGTGTTTGTGAGGAAGAATTCCTCTTTGAAGATACTTTTCTTGAAGACATTTTCTTTGAGCAAAGAGAGATCTTGGAGAAATCTTTTCTTAAGGGAAGAAGTGAGTAAAGAATTTGAAAAACTTACTTCCCTTACTTATACAATTTATTCTTTTTTACTATACACCCAGGTCCACGGATCCTAGCTAGCTGGGGGGCTAACTGTTGGGGTCAAAATCGGTAACGACGGAATCGATGTCCGAAAGCCCTTAGAAAAACCTAATCTCGGTCAAAACATCAAAAGCCGAGAAAACGAACAGCCGAAACGGATCGCCCGGCGAGCTCGGCCGCGACACAAGCCAGCTCACCCGGCGAGCACGGCCGTGTTGCCGGTCGAGTCACCGGCGAGGTCAGCCGTGACACGGGCCAGCTCGCCCGGCGAGCACGACCGTGTTGCCGGCGAGGCCAATTTTCCGTGGACCATTCCGAACCCGGTCCCATCCCATAACCATGCATCTTCGTCCGAAGTTTCCGTAACTCGGTCTTCGGGTCCGTGGATACGACACCAACGTTCCATCTAAAAAACATCGTCGAAAGTATTCGGGAAGTTGGCAAGGTTATGTCTCTCGAACAGTTTCCTATTCTTCGTAGTAGAGCAGGTTACGGTTAACTTAACACCAACTGCCTCGGCTATGCGAAGAAACAGGGTTCCGTTGG
>NC_027751.1:17706584-17723762 GCF_000695525.1 Brassica oleracea var. oleracea | reverse complement strand
GCTACTTCGCGAGTAAAATCGTAAAAACGCTTAAGTCTCGATATGGCTCAAAGAGGGCCCGAATTGCGGACCACGGCCCATCTTTGGTCCCAAAAGACTTGAACCCAAAAACTGGTATAACGGTTTATCGCATCCGCGGGAAGAGATAAATATCAAATTTCCAAAGATATTCACAAAGAAGAAGGAAATATGGGAAAGCCCGCTTTGCGACAAATCCGGTCCGAGAAGAGGTAAACCGACCTAAGGAGGAGTATATAAGGAGGACCTAGGACGAAGAGAAGATAAGAGCATTCTAAGAGCAAACTTAATACTTAGAGCAATTTATGTATTTTTCCGTTTTTACTATCGAGCTGCGACTCAACTAGGTTAGAACTTAGGTGGCTAGACTAGCGAACATACCGACAGCTCTCGTGGCCTAGGATCTTACCTAATGTTCACGCTCAAACGCGAATTCGGAAATAAGACCTCTTTGTTCTCTTTTCACTCTTTTACGATTTATTACTTTCGGATCTTTCATATTGATTGTGTTGTGCGTGGCCCAGCAGATAACCGGGACCTTCAGGGAAGGCTAGGTTAACTTGGCTTTCCTCCGATTAACAAAACTCGACGTGTGAATTTTGGTTCCCACATATCTCCCAGGTGAAGCTACACCGGAGGTCTTTCTCTGGCCCGTACCTAAGGTGTGTCACACCCCAAGAAGCCGCTAGAATCCTTGTAGAACTACACAAAGGAGACTATGGATCTCACTCTAGCGGCAAAAGTCTGGTGCTCAGAGCTAGAAGGGCTCGTTACTTCTTGCCCACGATGGCCGCCGACGCCAATAGACAAGCCAAGCACTGCGACCAATGCCAAAGGCACGCTCCAGTCTCCAAGCTCCCCCCGGAGAACCTCAAGTCCATAAGCTCACCATGGCCTTTCGGAAAGTGGGGCATGGATATAGTAGGGAAATTCCCTATGGAGCCGGGGTAGAAGGTCTTCCTTCTGATAGTCACTAACTATTTCTCCAAGTGGGTCGAAGCAGAAGCGCTCAGCCGCATAACAGATCTCCAGATCCGCAAGTTCCTGTGGACCTACGTAATCACTCGCTTCGGGGTCCCCCACAAGCCACAACTTCAAGGAGTTATGCAAGGACTGGGCCATAAAACTAACTTTTGTCACACCCCGACACCCCAGTCTAACGGACAAGCCGAGTCCACAAACAAAACAGTGGTCAACATGCTCAGAAAAGTGACTGGAGGGCTCTCACGGGAAGTGGGCGGAAGAACTACACAGAGTCCTCTGGGCCTACCGGACCACTCCAAAAACAAACAGCAATAGGGGAAACCCCCTACTCGCTAGTCTACGGCTCTGAGGCCATTGTACCTACAGAGATGCACGGAAGAACAATGGTCTCCGGATCCACCTCTCAGGAGGAAAACAACGAGCTAATGGCGCTAAGCCTCGACCTGCTCGATGAAAAAAGAGAGGTCGCTCGACTAAGAAATAGGTCCTACCAGCAAGACGTCGCCAGGACGTACAACAAGATAGCAAAGGTAAAATACAACCTAACTGCTGGAATGCCCTGCACCTCAAAGCCTATCATTTTTAATACTGTCTGCGAACCATGATTTCTATACTACTATATACTATTTAAGCATTATGATTTCCTAGTCCTATGTTTGCTAAACGTCTCCAGACAAAGCTTATAATAAAATAGTTCTGACTATAAAAGTAGAGGGAAATCATTATACTTAAAGGGCATACGAGCTGGATTAGGTCTCCAGAGACCTCTGATCCTCGCCAACCCTCACAAAAGCGGCACGACCACAGCGGCACGCCCACAAAGAATCAAAATGGGTATGAGACATTAAGTAGGAATGGGTATGCGCAAACCTGAGTATGTTGTCAAAACTACCTAAAACCCCTGTGCAGCCTAAGGCGCATGGGGTTCCCCAGAGTACCAATGTGAAAAATACCTGTATTAAAACGCTACGAGCTATATGATACGGGGAACACATGGTATATACTCATTGCAAAAGTACTGTGAAACACAAGGAGAAATCTAAATCCTGCTTCTCCAGACGTGGAAAGCAGCGTGAGCCTGGCACTTGAGTCACAACACCCACACCAGCACCCTTTAAGCATGTCAGTGACTTCCTGCAGAAGTAGAATACAACATAGGAACTCGATAGTGGCCAGCCTCCAAGCGGCAGAATGTGAAATCCAAACAGGTACCGGTAGTAGTCTTGCCTAGGAAGACGGAGTACGGTCCCTGAGAAAAACAAAAACATTCCGGGTTCCCAAGGAACTCCGGGTTTTTATGTGAGCCCCCGATCCAAAGAGGAAACCTAGGGTTCCCCAAACGATTCCAGGTCCTACGTATAAAATCTAAGGAAGAACCTTCGGGTTCCCCTATAGCCTCCGGGTTCCAATCAAAGATCTCAAGGTTTAAGGAAGAACCTTCGGGTTTCTCTACGGCCTCAGGGTTCCGAAAGAAGTTAGAACCTCTGTGCAGCCTAGGGCGCATCGGGGTCATTACAACTTCATAGAACCTTCGGGTTCCAAACAACGATCTCCGGATCCAAACCTCCGGGTTCCAACACGGCCTCAAATGCCTAATACAATTCTAGCAAAAAGGATAGAACCCATGTGCAGCCTAGGGCGCATCAGGGTCATTACATCCCTAAAAAACCTCCGGGTTCCCACGCGACCTCTGGGTCCAGATACACTAGGGGCCCAATATGATCTCCGGATCTAAAGGAAGAAACCATGTATTCTTACACGATCTCCGGGTCCAAATCATAGAAACCTCCGGGTTCCAACCACGATCTCCGGATCCAACTAAGGAATCTCCGGATTCCTACATCACCCCCGGGCCCTAGTCTCGGTCCCATGACCTTGAGAAAGGACCTCCGGGTCCCAGATAAAAGATCTCGTGGTCCGACAGGGACCTCCGGGTCCCAGACGTAATCTAAGGATCTAAAAGGAGCCTCTGCGCCTCCCTCTCCAATGATCCCCGGGTCCTCATACAAACTCTTGATTATTAGCCTATTAAGAGAACGACCTCTAGAAACTCGATTTAAAGCAAGCAAGAGTCTGGATAAAAAAGAAGGCAACAACATGGCCATTGTTCGAAGAAATAATAAAGGCCATGAAGGACGAAGGTTTAAACAAACATCATTAGTCAAAGAAGGGAAAAACAGGGAACACAAGTTTAAGTCGGGGATCCTCTCGGCTTGACGGATGAATCCACGTCCATATCAAAAGACGGCGGAATAGCAGGCTCATCCTCGAAAGTGGGAAGGGGGGCACCTTTGCT
Source organism: Brassica oleracea var. oleracea (assembly GCF_000695525.1). NCBI lineage: Eukaryota > Viridiplantae > Streptophyta > Magnoliopsida > Brassicales > Brassicaceae > Brassica > Brassica oleracea. The sequence goes on along the minus strand of NC_027751.1, from coordinate 17,720,464 downwards.
CCTGGCTTCCTCTCGGACTACAAACTTGTACTGTTCCAACGCCGTGACCAAGTCCAACTGGGCACTCTGCTTCCTCAGCCACTTCCTCATCAATTCCCAGCGAGCGATGACACTGGCTCCATTAACGGACATCACCATCTCGAACTTAAAAGTCTCTGCCGCCGCCCTTAGAGCCTCGATATCTTCCTCCAGCTCTTGGTTCTTCTGATTAACAGCCAGCGCATCAGCTAAAGAGGCCTCGGCCACCTTCTCCAGGTATTTTATCTTCTGCTTAGGATCGCGTATCTCGAATTCCCAGGCCACACGTTGTTCCTTCTCTCCGGACACCTGGCGCTTCAAAACCTCGACCTCCTCTCGAAGGAAGAGCAAGCCTTCATCCGATAGTCGCCCCCCAAGATGGTGCAGCTGGGAAACGGTCTGCACAAAACGCAGATCTCGATCAAATTACCAAACCAAAAGGGAAAGCGGGCAGGTAATAGAACTTACCCGGAGAAGCCCTCCTTGAAGAACCTGGACCACCTCTGAGGAATCTCTTATAGACAAGACAGTGCCATCTTGAGGAAATACGTTCCAGTTCAGGTTGGATAAAGCCGTAGCTAAACTACCTGCAGAACGAGCTATGTCAGCGACTGCTGTGCTGATCGAGTCGTCACGCCACCACTTTTGGGTCTCTTCCCCGGAAGAGAAGAAAAATGCTCCAACTTAACCACTGGTGAATGACGGCTGCCAGTAATCACCACCTCGTCCCCAGATGTACTCCTACTACTAGACCCTTTCTTCGCAGACATCACCTTCGCCGCTTCCTGATAGGCTGCCTCCCGACATGTCTCCTAAATAGAAATAATCGTTAAGGAATTATGAGAGAAAAGAGGATAGGGCAAGGAGGTGCTTACTCCAAAGGCTATTACGTTGCAGAACCGTCTCGCTGACCAAGAAATTAACCTGACGTCGATCCGCATGAAGCTGCCGCGCCCGGAGAACAACTTTCTCTCCTTCTGAAGGAGCAGAATGAGTTCCGGCTGCACAACAAAAACACGCAAGATCAGAAAGGTGTCCGATCAACAAAAGGATTAAACGACTCCTACCTATAAAATTCCATCGATGAGAGGACCCGGGGAACGCCATAAAGGCGTTTCTCTCCTGCCATTTTTTATTAAAAACTGGTCCCTTCCGATCATTCTTTGGAAGCTCCTCCACAATCGGCAAACCGCTGCGTGGGCGAAGATGGAATCTCCCTTCTCCTCCGTTAAGGGGAGCCAAGTGATACGCAAACATGACCTAATTAATACCAAGGGAGAGATACTCCAAATCACATATGTTTTGGATAGCTATGAGGATTCTCCAAGCAGGGGGATTCAGTTGCGAGGGCGAAATCTCGAAAAGATTGCACAACCCCGCAATCAGAGCAGGAATCGTTCCCCTAAGGCCGGAGTCAAAGAAAGCTTTGTAGACGGTGATTTCCCTCAGGAAGTAGCTGGAAGCGCGCTCTTATGGTGTGGGAACTGGGAGAACGATGGAAGAAGGAAGCGAGTACCTACTCCGCCAATCCGCCAGCTCATCATCCTCACCGACTGACGAGGCATGACCCACTAATGAAGGAGCCGCGTAAACAAAGGATAGAGGCAAAGGAGCCATCAGATTGTAATCAGATCCTTCACCCGCCTCCAACGAGCTGTCCGATCGGGAAACCGGCGATTCCATCCTCCCCTTCAACCTAGCCCTATCGGCCGCCATGGGAACAGAAGTAGAGGATCGCTTAGACATGATGCCAATGGTTCCTATTTAACGGGTCGCGGCGATGAGAAAGCTAAAATCCGAGGAAACCTAATAAGAGGTCCGATCCATCTAACCAAAACCCGAAGAACTAAGAGAAAGGTGAAAGAAAAAATTACCTGAGCTCAAGGCCCCGACGACGAGAGAGCAAGAAATAAGAAGGGAGAGAAGAAAGGCAAAGCCTATAAAGAAGGAACCGTTGGGAAAATTCCCGAAAAAGCCGCAAATCTATTAACTTCCAGATTTTGGGGGAGATTCAAAATTCAAAAATCTTTCCTTCACTGGCAAAGTGGATCCCAGTCAATCTCCTATATTTAAGGAAGTAAAATATTCAGAATCAGGCGAGAATCGGTACCAGAGATAGAGATCCCGAACTTTATTCGCGCCAGCATCAGGACTAACTCCTACGCCACTTCCTCCTCAGGAAACATAAGAGCTCTAGGCTCCACCGTCTCCAAGACATCATCAGAAGCCCAGAGCTCCCCGTCCTCAACGAGAATCAGCGGTCCAAACAGCACCAGACTCCGGTCTGACGTAAGGGAAACTGATCATCCCCCGGGTTCAGAATACGGTTCCGGCCTGAGTGGAACACGGGATAACACGATTACTGAAGCGATGTATTGCCTAAGGGAAGCCTGCTGAGAATGAGCAACTCCGGTTGACTTGAGTACATAGGTTATTCCCCGAGTTCGATGATGAAATCGAGCAATAAGGGGCAAACTGTTGGGGAAAAATACTCAGGTATTGAATTCCTCCAGATCCCAGGCAGGACACCGGCCTCTAGATCCCCACTGGAAGGAACCCCGGTTCCCAGGATCCCCACTGGAAGGAACACCGGCCTCTGGATCCCCACTGGAAGGAACCCCGGTTCCCAGGATCCCCGCTGGAAGGAAACCTGGTTCCCCGCTATGGAGTTTTCCGGGTTCGGTCTCAGGATCGCTCCCCTTCCTCCGGGAAATGGAAAACTTCCGATAAGGAGAACCTTCCATATTTTCGAATATGGAAGAGTTTAACCTACTTCAACCGACTAAGGACCGCCTTAGGAAGACTATATAAAGGGAATCTAAACCCTAAAGCAAGGGATCGACACTTCGAGACTTAGAGATTAGATCTAGGCGGCTAGAACTAGGGTTCTTACTCAAACCTGTTGTAGTTCCAGCTCTTTGATCTAATAAAACATCTCCTTCTACTTTCTTACTTGCAAATCAATACAAATATTAGCCTTGTCCATCGTTCCGTAGTACTCACAAAGATCCTACACAAAAATCCCCTAACACTAAATATACTAAAGTGGATCAACCTGTCAACTATCCACTCTTGATAAGATTGTTTTGAAGGAACCAAAGCTGACCTCCAACACTAAACTTGACACAACTGCTTGTCTTGGGGCTTGGTATGCGTGAGATCGGATTCTTCAAACAAGTCTGGAAGGTAAAGCATTGTGTATATAGATTTATCACACTTTCTCTCTCTATTTTCGAAATTATAGATATATAGATAAAAAAAAAATTATTTATTATTTATATAGAGCTTTATTAGGAATGAATTCGAACAAGACTTGGTGGCTACAACCATTAAGGCTTGCTTCATAAGAATTTCATAGGTAAATGATTAGAACATGACTTGGTGGCTACAACCATTAAGGCTTGCTTCGAAAATAATACAAATAATTATTATATTATAGAGTCTATTTATTATATTTATAAGATCAGGAGTGTTTTGGAGATAAGTGATGATTTTGGAGCGTTTTGGAGATATTTGGAGCAAGCACCCGAGATGACCATCGAGCTCGACCATCGGTCGATATTGGAGAGAAATAATCGATCGATACTCACATCTGTGTATCAATCGACAGCGAAGCGCACAGAAAACCCGTTTGGTCACAGCCAACTTGAAGCCCAAGTCTTCACCTTTTTACAAGATTACCCCTGACGAGTTTTACCCTAATTATATAAGCTTTGCCACTATGTTAGAGGCAAAGTGTGCTTTTCTAGTTTTAAGATTTTCACAGCAAAGGTTTATAGGATTTTGATAGATTGGAGAGAAGATCCAAAGTTATAATTTGTGATTGGAACTCTATTGATATCTATTTACTATTCTAATGAAGTTTTTAATCTTAACTGTTGTTATGAATTGCTTAGCCATGTCTGAGTAGTTCCATTGTTAGATTTTAGGGTTTAAATAGGTTAGGAGGGATTAGCCCCAACGATAGATTGCTGATTTATGATAATCATCTTTAGGATTGTTCATTAATGCATTTGTCTAGATTAGCTACCTAGAACCTTCCCTTGGATTTGATTGATAAAAGCGAGAGCTTTATTCTCATCCTGAAAACATTCTAATAGAGCTATGTTTCTTGCTATGAGCAAGGCGAGAGCTGATCTAGTGAGCTTAGTAAGCTGTTATTCAACCCGCGCATAAAGCTTGACTAGAGCGCGTCGATCGATATCACACTTGAATAATCTATCGACGGTGCATAAGGTGTATCGATCGATATCCCTATAGGATTATCGATCGACACTTTCTATTGATCAAAATACGACAGTTGAGATCAATAGATCTAGTTAATAGACGAGTCCAAACATTGCGAACGAGGATGGACTTGTAGACTAAGTAGTTGAGCTTTACATTATCATGAATGCAACTCATTAGGCATCTGTAGGATTATAATCCCAAGTTTCCTGAATAAAAACCCTAAGTCTAACTATTTTTTTTTAAGCACCAAAACCACAAACCAGCTATCGAACAAATACTTGTTCAATATAAAAACTGCAATTTATATTTAAAAACTCTAAAACCAATCTTGCTTAAAAAATCATATTAGATTTCCTAGGTTCCCTAGCTCCCTGTGAATTCGATCCCTAAGTACTACAACTCGACCTCTGATTTGAAAGAGTATAAATCACTCCTTAAGGTAATTTGAGTGGTATCAAAAGCTTCTAATCAAATGTATATCTTCTTTTGCTACAAAGTTCTAAACATTGCAACGTCCCAATCCTTTGAATCTTTGCTGATAAGATCACTAATTGTCATTTTGAGATGGACTATTGGGACATTTGGCGTAGCTGGATTTTTTTTTTGTCAAATTGAATGAATTTTCTGTCAAATCCCAAATAACAGCAGAGGCCTTGCAATAGATAAGCTAGTCCATATGTATGATGGGGAATCTATAACACCAGCTCGCGACGATGAACTAAGTCTATAGTACTTGCCACGCAAAACCCATGCTACAAGAGAGTGGAAATTGTACTAATCTCCAAACTGTTTCGCCAGCTAAATTAATCTCATGAATCATTATGAAGCCAATTCCTCTCTCTTTTCTTGATTAGCGTAGTTTTTTTTTTTGTCATTTTTCCAATGTATTCCTCTCTTTGGAGAGGGGGGGGAGGGGGGACTCGAAAACGTGCAATGAAACTCGCAAGATTTTTTGCAGATCTCCAAGAGGAATAAAAAGACATAACATAGGTCCAAAAAGCTATTAAAATAGATTTTATTAGCACTTGTGTTGACCCTTAGGGCTGATGTTGCCCCATTAAAATAGATGTTAGCAATTCTTTACCTCTTTTTGATAACCATATCCAGCTACTTGCTCTGTTTTGTAATCTGTTCTTAAGAAAGGCAAACACTTTATATTTGGATCCGCTAATATCTTCTGGGATCTCTAAGTAAGAGCCGCCATTCCACCCTTATTTTGGATCCCAAAAATATCTTTAATTGTTTTCCTTACATTTTGAGGAACTCTCTTACCAAAAATTAAGAATGGTTTATAAAAATTGATGCATTAACCTGATGCTTTCCCATATGTCTTCACTATTTTTATAACTTATTTATATTTACAGGCTCCACTTTACAAAAAAATAATATCCTCACCAAAAGGAATGTGTGATATCTTAGAGCTAATACGTGAACACGCATTTCCGTTATCTTTCCATAATTTGTTACATAATCAAGAAGGCTAACAAATGCCTCAATAAATAAAATTAATATGAAAAGAGACAAATGATTTCTTTGAAGTAAACCTATTTGTATTTCTTCTTGGTTGACTATTCATGAGAACCTTAAATGGGTTTTCAACTTATTAGGCAGAACACCCATGGTTTTACTACTTTATGTCGATGTGCACGAACTCAAGTAGGTTGTCATAAAGGAAAGCAGCCAAAAATTTGAGTTAGATAGTTCTAAAACTTTCTACCAACAATCACTTGTTATTGTTTTTAATTAGAAACATAAGTTAGGTTTCAGCCTAACCATATGTCGGTAAAAGAAGATTAATATTCTTTTTAAAACAGAGACTCCCTCTGGATGTTGAATATTTCATTCACCAAAAAGGTTAACTTTTTTTTTTTTGTCATCAAAAACAGACTCATACTGACTCCGTGAACAAAACCGGGAAATCTTGATCCATGTGAACGACGAAAGATGATTGTTTCCTGACACTGCGTGCTAGACTATTCGCCTTTGAATTTTGCGTCCTTGGTACATAGATGATCTCTGATCGAATAAAAGTCGCTCTCAGGATCTTGATATCTTCCAAATAATTTGTAAATGCTGGCCATTCCTCTGGTTCCGAAACCATATTCACCAATTAAGAACAATCCGTTGCAAACTTAACCTGAAATTGACGTAAATTTTTCATACATTCCATTGCCCATAGTAGAGCTTCCATTTCCGCATGCAGAAGAATTAGACAAGCCCGTACATTCCTCGCCCCCAACAAACCAGCAAAACCTTCTAAAGTACTAAGCCAACCTTGTCCTGAGCGAAAACATTATTCTCCTTCCAAGAGCCATCTGTGAAACACCATCTTCCTGGAATCGAAGGAAGGGTTGTAGGCTCGACCGGTAATACTCTCCTGTTCACCATAAAGCTTAACATTACAACCATAATGAAATATCTTTTTTGTCATCTGAATATTTCATTCACCATAAAGGTTAACACTGCAACCATCATTTTTTAACAAAAAGCCACTATCATAGCCACTACTAACTCCAATCCTAAAATCAGTCAAGCTAACACTTCCAAACCCCTAGTATACCAAAAAAATAATTCTCTAGGGAACCAGTTTCATTAAAAGAGAGGCCAAACGTTTCTCATTTTCAAAGACTTCCTGCAGCAAAAAAGGATAACCTACTGCAACATAAGACTGAGTTCTTCTTCCTTTAGTCACACTTTGAGCAATGCGAAATGCACCTCTATTTCTGATTTTCACTTCCTTAACCACCTTCCACCATTCAATCTTCCTCATTGAAAACAAAATATTTGCTCCCATCGCTTTGAAAGATGGCTATGGTTTTGGTCTTGTGATTGCTCCAACAATCATGTCATCGTCCATCGCAAAAATCACCATGTTCAACATGTGGCTTACCATGCTATCAATCTCCCACATAAGCACAAGAAACTTCAGTTCCTTCCAAGTTGTTTAAACCAGTTAAAGCTCTCCTACTGTGCATTAACACCTTCCCTTCAGAATCCCAAAACATCCATGCAGCTTTTCCCAACGCAATATCATTCTTCCAGTGCATTCCTATATTGAATTTTAACCATGAAACTTGAGGAGGCTCCCATTTGATTACCACTACCTGCGCCACCCTTTTCCCTTCCTCCAAGCTTCTCACTTCCACCTCTTCAGCTATAAACCATGAATCTGCTTCATGAATAATTTTCTGAACAATCTCATAGGCATTGAATCTTCTTCCTTCAAACCAAAAGCGTGGAAGCATTTTCAATCAACATATCCAGACTTTGCATATGAGAGAGGAATGTGTACCTTGGACTATGTACTGATGGCTTCAGTCCATTCGGAAAGCATGGAAGACAATATTCATTGTGGCCAGTAATTGTGATGCGCCTCAGTACATAGAACCGAACCAGGATGAAGATCAGATTGTTCAGAACTAGGGGTGGGCACTTCGGTTATTTTATCGGTTCGGTTTGGTTAATTCGGTTCTAGTATTTTCCAACTGAAATAAACCATAGTTAGTTTGGTTTGGTTCGGTTCGGTTTGTGTTCGGTTCGGTTTATATTCGGTTCGGTTTGTATTCGGTTCGGTTTATTTTTTTGATCAGTTTAATTAGGTTCTTTTTAGTTTAATTTTTTTAAGAGAAATTATGTTTTAAAACATAAATTATGTAAACATAAACTATGTGAACTAAATTCAATATAAACTGAAAGAATTTTTTTTTTTTAAGTCACAAAAAGTATATAAGAATTAAAATAAATGAATCATCTTCCATAAGTTAACTAAAAAAAAAAAACAACATCATTAGTAATGTCACTTATATCATTATTAAAAAGCATGTAATGAATCATCTTCCATGTGACGCTATGGAGAAGAACTTTTGTTTTTAATAAAATTTGCTTTAGGTATTAAATAGAGATTATACATCCACGTTTACATATACAAAAATATAAACATACAAACTTTTCTGTTTTTTTCAAATCAAATATTTTGATGAATAAATATTAGGGTAAAAGAATATAAGTTAATGAATGAAAAATGGGAAATATGTAGTATAGTATTAGAATTTTACTATATTGGTATTACTAATATTTTTAATTTAAATAATTGCAAAACACATCGGTTTCTCGGTTCGGTTTGGTTTAAACCAAACCATTCGGGTTGGAGAAATCTGAAATAGACTTTGGTTCGGTTTGAATCGTTTTCGGTTGGTTCGGTTTGACTCGGTTCAGTTTTTTTGCCCACCCCTATTCAGAACAATACAACTGAGGTTTTCCCATTGGACCGTGCTGATCGTACCGCCCCATCCGATCATGCTGTCTGTACCGACCGTGCTGTTTACCGTCAGGACCAGCGTACGTCCGAAACCACGTCCTGACGAAGGAACTGACCGATCCACTGGCGTCCTTTCCAGTCCAACGCGTCAAGCTAAAACTGATGGTCGAGCCATAATCAACTTAGAACGAGAGGAAGCCGACGATAACCGCAACATCTCTCTTTTGGTTTGATTGGTTCATACCACGTGTCCTGACAACCGTACTGATGACCTTGCCTCCGTGTTCGACCCGATGATGGTCTTTTCTCTCAGACATTTCTCTAAGACAAGGATCCTTAAGCTTTCTGAAGACTTCGGTCACGTTGCAACACAACTTGACTGATCAGAACGTTCGGCGGCCCGTACTGATTGTCCCACGCATGTACTGATCCTTACCGCTTTGGACACAGCTGGTTGGGATGAACCTGGACAGTAGGCGAAAGGTCTTCTTTTGGTGTAGGACGTGGAACTGACCAAAGCTCCATTCTGGACGTACGCGGGTCCAGACGGTAAACAACAAGGTCGGTTCAGACGGCATGATCGGACGGGGCGGTACGATCAGCACGGTCCAATGGAAAACCTCGGTTGGATTGATCTGAACGGTCTGATCTTCATCATGGTTCGGTTCTATGTTCTGAGGTGCATCATTCCCCTCCTCTTCAAGAGGAATTTTCCACAAATTTGGATTATCTGCAAGAAAAGGAGATAAATCAGAAACGTTAAAGCTTGAAGAGATTTCATACTTACCTTGTAAATCAAGCTGATAAGTATTATCACTGATTTTCCGAAGGATCGGAAATGGCCAATAGACCCGAGGCATGAGTTTGGACTTTCTCTCTTCTGGGAACCGTTTTTTTCCTTAGGTGAACCCAAACAAGATCTCCTTCCTCAAAAACGACCTTGTTCCTTTTCTTGTTGGCTTTTCTTGTGTAAACCATTGTTTTGGCTGCAATGTTGGCACGAACCTGCTCATGTAACTTCTGAATAGTGTCCGCCTTTCTTTTTGCCATTTGTACTAACTCTTTCACTCAAAGGCAAAGACAAAAGATCAAGTGGAGACAAAAGGATTGAAACCATAAACGCCCTCAAATGGAGAAAACTTAGTAGAAGAATGCATGGAATGATTATATGCAAATTCAACATGAGGCAAACATTCTTCCCAAAGCCTAAGATTTTTCTTAACCAAGGACCTAACCAAATCAGACAAGGTCCGGTTCATAACCTCAGTTTGTCCATCAGTTTGGGGGTGACAAGTGGTCGAGAATAACAGCCTGGTTTTTTTGCCCACCCCTATTCAGAACAATACAACTGAGGTTTTCCCATTGGACCGTGCTGATCGTACCGCCCCATCCGATCATGCTATCCTTACCGACCGTGTTGTTTACCGTCTGGACCCGCGTACGTCCGAAACCACGTCTTGACGAAGGAACGGACCGATCCACTGGCGTCCTTTCTAGTCCAACGCGCCAAGCTAAAACTGATGGTCGAGCCATAATCAACTTAGAACGAGAGGAAGCCGACGACAACCGCAACGTCTCTCTTTTTGTTTGATTGGTTCATACCACGTGTCCTGACAACCGTGCTGATGACCTTGCCTCCGTGTTCGACCCGATGATGGTCCTTTTTCTCAGACATTTCTCTAAGACAAGGATCCTTAAGCTTTCTGAAGACTTCGGTCACGTTGGAACACAACTTGTAATGAGATCCTAGGATGATGCTGTCACGTTGGAACACAACTTGTAATGAGATCCTAGGATGATGCTGTCACGTTGGAACACAACTTGTAATGAGATCCTAGGATGATGCTGTCACGTTGGAACACAACTTGTAATGAGATCCTAGGATGATGCTGTCACGTTGGAACACAACTTGTAATGAGATCCTAGGATGATGCTGTCACGTTGGAACACAACTTGTAATGAGATCCTAGGATGATGCTGTCACGTTGGAACACAACTTGTAATGAGATCCTAGGATGATGCTGTCACGTTGGAACACAACTTGTAATGAGATCCTAGGATGATGCTGTCACGTTGGAACACAACTTGTAATGAGATCCTAGGATGATGCTGTCACGTTGGAACACAACTTGTAATGAGATCCTAGGATGATGCTGTCACGTTGGAACACAACTTGTAATGAGATCCTAGGATGATGCTCTGGAACAGATGGGATAATCCTTGCAGAAACGAATCAAAAGACTCAAGCTTCTCAAGGTATGTGGATCGAATGGTGACACAAGAGGGATGGATGATCTCGTGATACTCCTAGGCGACTGATCTGGATATGACACACCAAATAAGAAGCCCTTAGACTCTGGATATTACACACCAGAAGTTGGATATTACACACCAACACTCAATCGACTCGACAAGCAAGAAGAAAAGAGAAAACAAGGGTTTTTGATAAAAAGATGGATAGTTCTATTATGGTTTTCAGACACCCTCCCTCTTGAAAAGGATTTGTCCTCAAATCTAGCTCATCTGCAACAAAAGGAGCCAAGTCAGTAACATTAAAGTTTATAATCAGATTACACTTACCTTGCAAGCCTCTTTGATAGGCATTATCGCTGACTGGTTATATTATGTAGAAGGGACTGATCCATTTGGCTCTCCTTACTCCTGAGGCATTACTTAAACCTGATACATTGAAACAAAACAAGTGAACACAAGCAAAATCATCATAGACTAAGAGTCTTATCCCAAAGTTGTATTTTCTCGGTTTTGGCTTGTATGCTGCATCTGGAGGTGCTTCTTTGATGAGGATGAAGCAAGTGACGTCCTTATGTCTCTCCTGGCTTAGATTAGGTTGCTTGAAACGTTTGTCTTCCTCACGCTTGTTCTTTGTCTTTGCATGCTTCAAAGCTTCTATATAATCTGCACATGACTCTTTTGACAAAAACAAGTGCATCATATCTGTGTAATTAATAAAATAACTCTTGAAAACATGATTAGTTACCTTAGCATGCTCACCTGGTCGCCATAGATAGGATTGAGATGTTCTAAACTCAGAAAAGTTCAGACAAAGCAAACACAGAATCACCCGACTTGTAGAACCCATAACTCTTTCATTTGAGAAGCTTTGGACCTGATTCCAACTCGACGTGAGACCCTGATGAGTTAGGTTTCCATTCCCGTTGAGTTTGTTGCTTAATTCCTTCTGGTTGCTGAGATATGATCCTCAGACTGCTCCTATGTCAAAGCTGGCGGCTAGACAGCTTCCAAGATTTGATTGTTGCATCTCCAATTTAGCCAAGGATCCATTCTTGGTACTCTGATCATTACCATAGTTTCTCCTTTCGAAAAGTATAGCACGCAAAACTGTTTGACCTGTACTGATAGAAAGCAAATCAGGTTTCATGCGTTTCTTTGAATCTAGATAATTTCTTCGGGTTGGTTTATTTGGAGATTGTTTTAGACTGAGTCCATCTGGTGGTTTCTCCTTGATTTGAGAAGAAAACATGAGTTTTCCTCCTGCTCCAGTAATCAATTCACCATTTTCTCTAGTGAAATCTCCATTTCCACTCTTGGTTTGACAATCTCTGAAATGGTATTGAAGCTTTTGCAAATCTGGTGGCTTCCACACCTTGACATGATCAAGAAGCAAGGCATTTTGATCAGCTTCCAAGTCCTTATTACCCAAGCTGGTTCTAGCACGAGCAGAGCACTCTGCAAAGATGATAAGTATGCTGTCATATGCTCCAGGTTTCCACAAGTAGATCTGTAACATTCCAGCCCAATCTGATATAAGCAGCTCACAGAATTTAGCCAAACCGATATGTTTTGCGAAATTGACAATATCTTGACGATCAGGTGGCCATTTGCTGCGTTGTCTGATTTGTTGGATCCAGGAAAGAGTGGGTAACATTCTTCAATTGGTTTCGTAGTGAAACTCTTGCTGAGATGAGACGTGCAACACCTTAACTTCAGATGGTAAAAGATCACCAAAAACAATTGTTGTTGCTGCCGATTTCTTCTCAATCATTTTGGGATTGTTCCTGTGATTCCACAACTCTCCTCCAGGCTCAAATACAACATTTTCCATGCCCAGTTCGTGTTTTGAAAGCTCTACTTCTCTGGTCTTGTTCCAAACAAAGGGATTGATCAGAAAAGTACCCAAGAATGTCTTTTGGAAATCACACGGATCAAAAACAATAAGTTGTCCCTTTTTGCAAGCTGTCTGTGGTTCCCTGGGTGTCTCTTCTGGTACTATGGCTTGTTTGAAAGGAACCATGACGTTCTGAACAGGCTGCTCATCTTTCTGAATGGCAGCTGATGATTCTTTGGCTTGATCTCCTTGAATAGATGTAGCTGATACCGGCTCTGCTGAATTAAGTTATGAGACTGAAGTGATTAACTTCTGGTTATGTTCTTCTAAGGATGGACATGTAGTGTGGGTCTCCCTGAATTGTTTCTCCACATCCATAATCACTTGAGACAGCTTCTTTATGTCCTCCTTACTGAACCAGCTCGTTGTCTTGCTAGGTAAACCAATAACACCGGTTGATCTTGATCTCATTCTGCCTTGTTGTTCCTGGACTGAGTTTGCAGAGCATGGCTTTGTTTCAGACTGTTTTCGAAGCACTTCCTTGTGGTACTGTCTTGGAACATACTTATGACGCATCAAAGCCCTTAATTTAAGCCAGGTTGCAACAGGTTCTTTTCCATAGTGTCTCCTAGACGGCACCAATTGATTCCACCAGCTTGAAGCATAACCACAAAACTCAGCAGTGGCTAATTGAACCTTCTTTACTTCAGCATAGCTTTGATAGTCGAAAATCAACTCCATCTTCTCTTCCCATTCCACATATGCAGCAGGATCAGCCTTGCCATGAAAAGAAGGAATTTGATATTTCAATCCAGCATGCTTCCGGTTTCTGTCCATCTGATCAAACTCCTTTTTCTTGTACTCATCTCTGGATGATCTGCCTTTCCTTTGCTGCTGTATGTGTTGTCTGAATTTTCTCAATTGATCTTTGCAGGCTTTATCCAGACTGGCTGTGAATTCTTCAAGAAAAAGCTTTTCTTTCTTGTTGCTGAGTTCTCCTTTTTGATCTCCTGCCATGGTACCTGAGACAAGAGAAAGACTAAGCCAGTAAGTAGTTCTACAGAGAAAACAAACAACCAATTTGCAAAATCAGAGATTCAAATTGAAGCTTAAAACTTTAGACAATTCTCAGAACAAATTCAAACTCAACCAATGATTTAAAACAGATCAAAACTAATCAGAACGGAATTGATAAATGTTAAGCCTATCAGATCAGATTGATTTCGAAACTAGAACACAAAAAATGGAGAGATAGATTTCGATTTCAGATTCAAGCACAGATTTTTC